>NC_041384.1:267543498-267631354 GCF_002162155.2 Triticum dicoccoides
GGGGCGAGCGCGCCGAGGTCGGGGGCGAGCGTCGGGTCGGGGGTGAGCGCTAGGTTGTGGGCGAGCACCGGGGTCGGGGGCGAGGGCCGGGGTCGGGGGCGAGCGCCGGGGCACGGCGATGCGACGGGGGAAGAGAGAGTGGGGATTTGGGGGGAAAAGAGGCGGGATGAAGCAGGGAGAGTGAGAATTTGGGGTTAAGTGGACGTAGCAGTAGCGCGTTTAGACAAAACACGCTGCTACTACCTTCACTAGCTATAGCGGTTTAGATAAAACACGCTGCTACTACCTTCACTAGCTGTAGAGGTTTAGATAAAACGCGTTGCTACTACCTTAACTAGCTGTAGCAGTTTAGATAAAACGCGCTGCTACTACCTTCACTAGCTGTAGTGGTTTTATAAGGAAATTGCTGCTTCTAGCTTGACTATAGCTGTTTTATAAGGAAATCGCTACTGCCAGTTTTCCTTTTTCTTTTCCTTTATTTTCTCCCACTTTTATTTCCCGAGAGCAGTGAACGAAGGGAACGCGATATATATTGCATCATTTGACGGTTAAATATGTATACAAAATACGAACATATATATTACATCATTGGACCCATGCATAATAATGGCTAATTATGTATACAAAATAGGAACATATATATATATATATATATTACACCATTTGACCAATAACATACGGTTCCTCAGTGCTGACATTTTCGTTTTTGAGTGAGCTTCTTTCCCTTCTTGTTCATCGAAGAATAATTGAGCCCCTCATTGTGACTTTGCCTTTTCCATGGAGTACGATTTTTCTTAGGTAATGTAGTACTGATTCTTCTTTTGACATGTACTTCATCATCATTGTCATCTTCCCTCATTGGCTTGCTATACTGATCATAGTCTTCCTCGTTGGCGACTCCATCCATTCCAATGATGTTCCTTTTGCCTCTCCTCACGACAACACGACTGGGATTGCATGGGTCGGTTATGAAGAAGCATTGTGTCACGTGCTTAGCGTGTACCCATGGCTCGTTTTTGGCGATAGCGTTCACGGTAGCGCTCTTGGCATCGGGTATAGTCATGGTAGTGAAAATCCAGTTTTCTCTTTCGACATTCTTAGCCCATCTGATATGGAACATCGTCGTGTTGTGCAGTCCAGAGTAGTCAAGCTCCCAGATCTCCTCGACCCTTCCATAAAATCGTTCAGTTGCGCCGTTGTCGCTGCCGGTCATGCATTCCATCGTCACCCCTGAGTTCTGATCATCACTATCCATATCTTTGTCCTCCGTGTAGAACATGTATCCGTTGATATCATATGCCTGATAGGTTACGAGGTTGGGTGAGGGGCCCTGTGCTAAGGCGTATATGAGCAATCCGTCCTTAGAGCCCTCCTCCGGGGGATTAGCAATAATATGCTCTTTGAAACAATGCAGGAAAGTGGAGTTGTGCTCTGTAGTAACTTCGGCGTCCGTCCTGCATACCCCCCGGTCATGATACTTCTTTGCGATAATTTCTTTGTGCAGTGCCACGAAAGGATCTACCTCGTCTAGGTATTGTAGCACTACCAAGTTTGCTCTGTCAAAGTCGCTGCGTTGATCTGAGGATGCCACGTGTAGTTCCCTGCGACTGTTGCAGTGACCTTCTCCTTTGAGCCTCCCATCGTGCTTGTTAACGGGCAAACCAACACTAACACCAGGCGGCTGGTCTACGCCATATAGAAAATTCTCACAGAAAGAGATGCACTCTTGTGTCACATAGCCATGGACGATGCTTCCATCCGTACGGGACATGTTACGAACGAATCCTTTGATGATCCCATTCATCCTCTCAAACGGCATCATGTTGTGCAGGAATGACGGCCCCAGGTCTATTATGGCATCCACAATATGGACACACAGATGCACCATCACGTCAAAGAACGCGGGCGGGAAGTACATCTCAAGCTCATTTAGTATCACAATGATCTCTTCCTGTAGCCTTCAGAGCTGCTTCACACTGATCGACTTTCGAGAGATGACGTCGAAAAAGTTGCAGAGACCAATAAGCATGTCACGGACGTGCTTGTCCATTATCCCTATAAGGGCAACAGGTAGTATCTGCGTCATCATCACATGACAGTCATGGGACTTCATCCCGTTGAACCTTTTCTTGTCCGTGTCTAGATATTTGTTTATCTTGCCACAGTAACCGGAACTAACTTTGACTCCGGTAAGGAACTTAAAGAATTGATCGATCTCATCCTGACTTAAGGTGAAGCAAGAAGGGGGGCAATAATCCTCTTTCTTTATTTTCTTGCCCTTCTTCTCCCGTGCCTCTATCTCCCTCTCTGTCTCGTTTGACATTTTACGTGGCGGCATGTGTAGATCTTCCTTGATTTTCAAATCTTGCAAGTCTTTTCTTGCCTTCGGCCCATCCTTGGTCTTATCCGGCATGTTCATCAGTGTTGCGAGCAAGCTCTCAAGGACATTCTTACAGATATGCATTTGATCAAGGCAATGAGGTGTATCGAGTTTGTGCCAGTACTCCAAGTCCCAGAACACAGACCTCGTCTTCCATACCTTCAGCAGCGGCTCCGGCGCCTTTCTCATCGTCTTTCCCGGCGCGGGGCACTCCTTCCAGTTTTTCAACAGCTCATCGATTTCGGCACTGCTCCGCTTACGTGGAGGTCCTCGATGCTTAGCGTGACCATTGAATAGATCTCCAAGGTTTCTCCATGGGTCATCCTGTTCGAGCCATCTTCGATGCCCCATGTACATGATTTTCCCAGACCTGCCATCTTTCCTTGACGTTAGCTGCTGAGACGTCGTATCATCCATGCACCGCGTGCATCCGCAATATCCATGGCACACCTGGCCTGCCACATATCCGTAACCGAGATAGTCCTGCACTGTCGTGATCAGCACGGCTCTCATGTTTAAATACTCGCCTTTGCCGGCGTCCCATATCTTGGCCGGTGTTTTCCATAACGTGTCTAACTCCTCTTGAAGTAGCCCCAGATACAAATTAATATTATTTCCTGGTTGTTTAGGCCCTTGAATAAGCATGCTCATGTGAATGTACTTCGATTTCATGCACAACTAGGGGGGAGGTTGTACATCCATACAAACATGGGCCATGTGTTATGGTTGGTGTTCTGGTTGCCAAACGGATTCATGCCATCGGTACACGCACCGAGCACGATGTTCCTTACATCACATTCAAAATACCGATAGAAGCTGTTCAACGCACTCCACTGGCTTCCATCCTTGACGTGTCTCAGCTTCAGATCATCTCCATCGTCGGGCTTCTTCCTCTCCGTGTGCCAGCGCATTAGCTTTGCTTCCTTCGGATCTACAAAATACCTCTGGAGACGAGGAGTGATCGGTAAGTACCATACCACTTTCTGGGGACATTTCTTCCCGTCCTTCTTGTATCGAGAAGCATTTCACACCATAGAGCTTGTTTTTTCCGCGTGCTCCTTCCGATAAATTATGCAATCGTTGATGCATGCATGGTATCTAACGTGTGGCAGATCAAGAGGGCACACGATCTTCTTGGCCTCATCAACACTACTAGGACATAGATTACCTGCGGGAAGAACATCCTTTAGGTACTTGAGATGCTCATCGAGGCTAGTGTCAGTCCATTTGTTTTTAGCCTTCGTATTTAGGAGTTGGAGCGTGAAACTCAAGGGGGTCACCTCAGGATTGCAACCATCATACAATGGAGTGTTCGAGTCTACCACCAGTTGCTCCAGCTTAGCCTCCTCTCTAGAAGCAGCTCTCTCAGTAGTCGTCTCCTTGCGAAGCAATGCTTGAACATGAGGGTCCCGCACGATTGAACTTAGTACCGACGAACTCTGCTTCGTGGAGTCCATGTCGTTCTCTCCGCCGCCATGTCCGGCCCCTTCTCCGCCACCATGTCCGGCCCCTTCTCCGCCGCCATGTCCGGCCCCTTCTACGCCGCCATGTCCGGCCTCTTCCCCGCTGCCATTATCGATCATCTCTTTGTCTTGCCCCGTGTCATCATTGCCTGCCCCGTCGGCATCCTCAACATCGTCATCCTCATCTTCAATTATCCACCGAGTATAGCCATCCATGAAACCAGTCATGAGCAGGTGCGCTTCAACACGACCATCGTCATGGGGGTCGAGCCAAACTATTCCTTTGCATTATCGACATGGACATAAAACCTTTATCCGGTTATTTTCTTTCATGTCGTGCACCGCCGACCGCAACCACCTGTCCACCATCGTTCCACTAACCATTGTCAACTCTGCACGGTAATAATAAACAAATTGATTATAAAAAAACGTGCATGCATCAAAGTCATACAAAAATTCGGCATGACCTTCCTTAAAAATAGGACATATATAGATCTAGAGTTTGCCCGGAATTCGCCGAAACGGAAATAAATCAACATTTCGGCAAAACATAGGCAGCTCAAAAGCACAATTTGGCACCAACTCATGCCACACCCACAATTTCCATAAACATATCACACACACATAAACATATTTCCATTTTGCAAAAGCATGAAATTTCAATCACCTATATCTCGAGATCGAGCACACGGTGGAGATGATGATGTAGGGAGATCAAAAGTGCACAAAGCTCTTCTTGACAAAGATAGATCTAGTTAGGGGGCAAATAGGTCACTTAACTAAATGCTACATCTACCTATCTACCTAATTTGGGAGGAGACAACTTCAACTAGTGGAGGTGGAAGGAAAAAGAGAAAGGAGATGCATTAATGGAGGTGGTGTAGTTAGGTAGGAGTAATGAAGAGAGAGAAAGGTAGGTAGAAGAGGGAGAGTAATGGGGGAGAAGTATTGAGGAAGAAGAAGAGTGAGAGTGGGAGAGGTAGGGGAAAGGGAGAGGAGGGGAGGGGGAGGGCGGGTGGGGAAAAGGTGGTGGGTGCGGATTAGCAGTAGCGCGGGACGTAAAACGCGCCGCTGCTAAGAAAGTAGCAGTGGCGCGCTTTCGGTACAAGCGCTACTGCTAACCGGGACCAAAAGTGTGCCTGATTTGAAAATTAGCAGCAGGGACCTTAGAAAAACTGTGCTACTGCTACAACTATAGCAGTAGCGCGGCTCGCGGCACCGCGCTGCTGCTAAATGGAGTTGGGTGGGCACTGTCGGTCCATATTTGTAGCAGCGTGGGTTACGCCGAGCGCGCTACTACTAAGCACTTGTCAGTAGCGGGTTTTCCACACCCGCGCTACTGCTAATTAGCAGCAGTGCTCCTTTTTGAGCCGCGATGCTGCTAAGATTATGTGTATAGGGTTTTCCCTAGTAGTGTCAATAGCAGGAGTAGGTGTCACAAGTTTACTCAAAACAGAAGGTGCACAAAGTGCAGAGCTAGATGGCAGTTCCCTACGTCCCCTCGTAGTTGAGGGAAAAATCTTGGTTCTTTCATCTTTCAAGTTCTTCATAGTGATCAACAGATATAAATCCCAAGTGACTCAAAAAATAGAGTTATCCACCTCGACAACGGCGCCAGAAAATAGTCTTGATAACCCACAAGTATAGGGGATCACAACAGTTTTGGAGGGTGGAGTATTTGACCCAAATTTATTGATTCGACACAAGGGGAGCCAAAGAATATTCTCAAGTATTAACATTTGAGTTGTCAATTCAACCGCACCTAAAATACTTAATATCTACAGCAAAGTATTTAGTAACAAAGTAATATGGGAGTAGCGGTAACGGTGGCGAAAGTAACAGTATTGGTTCGGTAGTGATAGTAACAATGGAGACGAAAAAGTAACTAAGCAAAGATCAATATGTGAAAAGCTCGTAGGCATTGGATCAGTCATGGATAATTATGTCGGATGCGATTCCTCATGCAACAGTTATAACATAGGGTGACACAAAACTAGCTCCAGTTCATCAATGTAATGTAGGCATGTATTCTGAATACAGTCATACGTGCGTATGGAAAAGAACTTGCATGACATCTTTTGTCCTACCCTCCTGTGGCAGCGGGGTCCTATTGGAAACTAAGGGATATTAAGGCCTCCTTTTAATAGACTACTGAAACAAAGCATTAACACTTAGTGAATACATGAACTCCTCAAACTATAGTCATCATCGAGAGTGGTCCCGATTATTGTCACTTGGGGGTTACCGGATCATAACACATAGTAGGTGAGTATTGACTTGCAAGATAGGATCATGAACTCACATATATTCATGAAAAAAGAATAGGCTCAGATCTGAAATCATGGCACTCAGGCCCTAGTGACAAGCATTAAGCATAGCAAAGTCATAGCAACATTAATCTCAGAACATAATGGATACTAGGGATCAAACGCTAACAAAACTAACTTGATTACATGATAAATCTCATCCAACCCATCACCGTCCAGCAAGCCTACGATGGAATTACTCACGCACGGTGGTGAGCATCATGAAATTGGTGATGGAGGAAGGTTGATGATGACGATGGCGACGGATTCCCCTCTCTGGAGCCCTGAACGAACTCCAAATCAGCCATCCTGAGAGAGATTAGGGATTGGCAGCGGCTCCGTATCGTAAAACGCGATGAATCTCTCTGATTTTTCTCCCCGAATGTGAATATATAGATTTGGAGTTGAGGTCGGTGGAGTCTCATGGGGGCCACGAGATAGGGGGCGCGCCCCAGGGGGGTGGGTGCGCCCTCCACCCTCGTGGACAGGGTGTGGGCCCCCTGGTGTTGATTCTTTCACCAGTATTTTTTATAAATTCCAAAAATATTCTCCGTGAAGTTTCAGGTCATTCCGAAAACTTTTATTTCTGCACAAAAAACACCATGGAAATTCTGCTGAAAGCAGCATCAGTCCGGGTTAGTTCCATTCAAATCATGCATGTTAGAGTCCAAACCATGGTCAAAAGTGTTTGGAAAAGTAGATACGATGGAGACGTATCACCGTTATGGTCACCCGCCGATCCAGCCGGAGGAACAGCGCTGGCCACGGGGACCGGACGGAGAGGCGGAGCCCACGAAGGAGTGGAACTTCGGCACACCCCTACCTGGCACGCCAAATGTTGGATGACGGGTTTTAGAAAAACCCTTGAGGTTCGAACTCTGGGTGCGCATGAAGATCTCTCTCCCCCTAGCTCACACTCTCACATGATCTCAAGGCCTAGCTCGCCGTATCCACGAAACAAGGGACACAAGAGTTTATACTGGTTTGGGCCACCGATGTGGTGTAATACCATACTCCAGTGTGGTGTGGTGGATTGCCTTGTAGGCTAGGGATGAACAAGTACAAGGGAAGAACAACCTCCTGAGGAGAGGCGTGGCTTGTGTGGTTGGGGATGATCTGAACGATCCCTCCTCGCCTATGGTGGTGGCTAGTCCTATTTATCGAGGCCCTGGTCCTCTTCCCAAATTTTTAGGCAGGAAGGGATCCCACAACGGCCAAGCTGAAGGAGGATAGCTAGTACAAGCTATCCTAACAAAAGGTGGTGTTCGCCTACCAAAGGCTCTTGTGGTGACGCCGTCGTGGGCTGCTACCTCTTGAGCACTGCGTTGGTTTTCCATTGAAGAGGAAAGGGTGATGCAGCAGAGCAGCGTAAGTATTTCCCTCAGTTTTTGAGAACCCAGGTATCAATACAGTAGGAGGCCACGCACAAGTCCCTCGCACCTACACAAACAAATAAACTCCTCTCAACTAACGCGATAAAGGGGTTGTCAATCCCTTCACGGTCACGTACGAGAGTGAGATCTGATAGATATGATAAGATAATATTTTTGGAAGATTAATATGAAGGAAAATAAAATGGCAAAGGAAATAAATAAGTATTGGAAGATTAATATGATGGAAAATAGACCCGGGGGCCATAGGTTTCACTAGAGACTTCTCTCGAGAGCATAAGTATTACGGTGGGTGTACAAATTACTGTTGAGCAATTGACATAATTGAGCATAGTGATGAGAATATCTAGGTATGATCATGTATATAGGCATCACGTCCGAGACAAGTAGACCGACTCCTGCCTCCATCTACTACTATTACTCCACACATCGACCGCTATCCAGCATGCATCTAGTGTATTAAGTTCAAGAGAACAGAGTAACGCTTTAAGCAAGATGACATGATGTAGAGGGATAAACTCATGCAATATGATATAAACCCCATCTTGTTATCCTCGATGGAAACAATACAATATGTGCCTTTCTGCCCTTATTGTCACTGGGAAAGGACACCGTAAGATTGAACCCAAAGCTAAGCACTTCTCCCATAGCAAGAAAGATCAATCTAGTAGGCCAAACCAAACTGATAATTCGAAGAGACTTGCAAAGATAACCAATCATACATAAAAGAATTTAGAGAAGATTCATATATTGTTCATAGATAAACTTGATCATAAACCCACAATTCATCGGTCTCAACAAACACACCGCAAAAGAATATTACATCGAATAGATCTCCACAAGAGAGGGGGATAACTTTGTATTGAGATCCAAAAAGAGAGAAGAAGCCATCTAGCTAATAACTATGGACCCGTAGGTCTGAAGTAAACTACTCACACTTCATCGGAGGGGCTATGGTGTTGATGTAGAAGCCCTCCATGATCAATGCCCCCTCCGGCGGAGCTCCGGAAAAGGCCCCAAGATGGGATCTCGTGGATACAGAAAGTTACGGCGGTGGAATTAGGGTTTTGGCTCCGTATCTGGTAGTTTGGGGGTACGTAGGTATATATAGGAGGAAGGAGTATGTTGGTGGAGCAACTTGGGCCCCACGAGGGTGGAGGGCGGGCCTGGGGGGTAGGCGCGCCCCCCTACCTCGTGCCTTCCTGTCTGATTGCTTGTCATAGGGTCCAAGTCATCTGGATCATGTTCGTTCCAAAAATCACGTTCCCGAAGGTTTCATTCCGTTTGGACTCCGTTTGATATTCTTTTTCTATGAAACCCTAAAATAGACAAAAAAATAGCAATTCTGGGCTGGGCCTCCGGTTAATAGGTTAGTCCCAAAAATAATATAAAAGTGTATAATAAAGCCCAATAATGTCCAAAACATGATATAATATAGCATGGAACAATAAAAAAATTATAGATATGTTGGAGACGTATCAAGCATCCCCAATCTTAATTCTTGCTCGTCCTCGAGTAGGTAAATGATAAAAACGGAATTTTTGATGTGGAATACTACTTGGCATAATTTCAATGTAATTATCTTAATTGTGGTATGAATATTCAGATCCGAAAGATTCAAGACAAAAGTTCCATATACATAGAAATAATAATACTTTGAGCATACTAACTAAGCAATTATGTTTCTTCAAAATAACATGGCCAAAGAAAGTTATCCCTACAAAATCATATAGTCTGGCTATGCTCCATCTTCACCACACAAAGTATTTAAATCATGCACAACCCCGATGACAAGCCAAGCAATTGTTTCATACTTTTGGTGTTCTCAAACTTTTTCAATCTTCACACAATACATGAGTGTGAGCCATGGACATAGCACTATATGTGGAATACAATGGTGGTTGTGGAGAAGACAAAAAGGGAGAAGATAGTCTCACATCAACTAGGCGTATCAACGGGCTATGGAGATGCCCATTAATAGATATCAATGTGAGTGAGTAGGGATTGCCATGCAACAGATGCACTAGAGCTATAAGTATATGAAATCTCAACAAAAAGAACTAAGTTGGTTTGCATCCAACTTGCTTGCTCACGACAACCTAGGGCATTTTGAGGAAGCCCATCATTGGAATATACAAGCCAAGTTCTATAATGAAAAATTCCCACTAGTATATGAAAGCGATAGCATAGGAGACTCTCTATCATGTAGATCATGGTGCTACTTTGAAGCACAAGTGTGGAAAGAAAGGATAGTAGTATTGCCCCTTTTTATTTATTTATTTATTCTTTTTGGGGGGGGGGCCTTCTTTTTTTTGGCCTTTCTCTTCTTTTTTTCTCTTTTTTTATTGGGACAATACTCTATGAATGATGATCATCACACTTCTATTTATTTACAACTCAATGATTACAACTCGATACTAAAACAAAGTATGACTCTATATGAATGCCTCCGGTGGTATACCGGGATAGCAATGATGCATGAGTGACTTATATGAAAGAACTATGAATGGTGGCTTTGCCACAACTAAAATGTCAACTACATGATCATGCGAAGCAATATGACAATGATGGAGTGTGTCATAGTAAACGGAATGGTGGAAAGTTGCATGACAATATATCTCGGAATGGCTATGGAAATGCAATGATAGGTAGGTATGGTGGCTGTTTTGAGGAAGGTGTGTGGTGGGTGTATGATACCAGCGAAAGGTGCGCGGTATTAGAGAGGCTACCAATGGTGGAAGGGTGAGAGTGTGTATAATCCATGGACTCAACATTAGTCATAAAGAACTCACATACTTATTGCAAAAATCTATTAGTTATCGAAGCAAAGTACTACGCACATGCTCCTAGGGGGATAGATTGGTAGGAAAAGACCATCGCTCGTCCCCGACTGCCACTCATAAGGAGGACAATCAATAAATACATCATGCTCCGACTTCCTCACATAACAGTTCACCATACGTGCATGCTACAGGAATCAAAAACTTCAACACAAGTATTTCTCAAATTCACAACTACTCAACTAGCATGACTATAATATCACCATCTCCATATCTCAAAACAATTATCAAGTATCGAACTTCTCATAGTATTCAACACTCTCATAAGAAAAAAATTATTAATCTTGAATGCCTAACATAATTGAAGCAAATTACCACACTGTTCTGTAGGACTCTCAAAATAATCTAAGTGAAGCATGAGATAACAATAGTTTCTATAAAACAAATCCACCACTGTGCTCTAAAAGATATAAGTGAAGCACTAGAGCAAAAACTATATAACTCAAAAAATATAAGTGAAGCACATAGAGTATTCTAACAATTTCCGAATCATGTGTGTCTCTCTCAAAGGGTGTGTACAGCAAGGATGATTTTGGAAAACTAACAAATAAAGACTCAAATAATACAAGACTCTCCAAGCAAAACACATATCATGTGGTAAATAAAAATATAGCTCAAAGTAAAGTTACCGATGGAAGTAGACGAAAGAGGGGATGTCTTCCGGGGCATCCCCAAGCTTGTGCTTTAAGGTGTACTTATATTATCTTGGGGTGCCATGGGCTTCCCCAAGCTTAGGCTCTTGACACTCCTTGTTCCATAATCCATCAAATCTTTCACCCAAAACTTGAAAACTTCACAACACAAAACTTAAAGTACAAAATCTCGTGAGCTCCGTTAGCGAAAGAAAACAAAACACCACTTCAAGGTACTGTAATGAACTCATTATTTATTTTAATTGGTGTTAAACCTACTGTATTCCAACTTATCTATGGTTTATAAACTATTTTACTAGCCATAGATTCATCAAAATAAGCAAACAACACACGAAAAACAGAATCTGTCAAAAACAGAACAGTCTGTAGTTATCCGAGCTAACGCAAGTTCTGGAACCCCAAAAATTCTAAAATAAATTGCTGGACGTGAGAAATTTATATATTAATCATCTGCAAAAATAATTAACTAAATATCACTTTCCAAACAAAAATGGCAGCAATTCTCGTGAGCGCTAAAGTTTCTATTTTTTACAGCAAGACCAAAAAGACTTTCCCCAAGTCTTCCCAACGGTTCTACTTGGCACAAACACTACTTAAACAAAAAAACAACCAAAACAGAGGCTAGATAAATTTTTTATTGGATAATAACAACGAAAAATATTGGGTTGTCTCCCAACAAGCGCTTTTCTTTAAAGCCTTATAGCTAGGCATAATATTTCAATGATGCTCACATGAAAGACAAGAATTGAAGCACAAAGAGAGCATCATAAAACACGTGACAAACACATCTAAGTCTAACATGCTTCCTATGCATAGGCATTTTATAGGTAAACAAATTATGAAGGCAAGCAAAAACTAGCATATGCAAGGAAGCGGAAAGAAACAATAGCAATCTCAACATAACGAGAGATAATTTAGTAACATGAAAATTTCTACCACCATATTTTCCTCTCTCATAATAATTACATGTAGGGTCATAAGCAAATTCAACAAAATAGCTGTCACATAAAATATTTTCAACATGATCCACGTGCATGCAAAGTTGACACTCTTCCAAAATAGTGGGATTAACATTAACTAAAGTCATGACCTCTCCAAACCCACTTTTATCAAAAACTTCATAAGATTGAACATTATCCAAATATGTGGGATCTAAAGGTGACAGTCTTATGAACCCACTTTCAATAATATTGCAAACACTATTATTAGTCTCGTATTCATCATGGGTCTTAAATAAATTTTCAAGATCAAAAGAAGAATCACCCCAATCATGATCATTGCAACAAATAGTAGTCATAGCAAAACTAGCATCCCCAAGCTTATGGTTTTGCATATCAGTAACACAATTGACATTAAGAGAATTTATAATAACATCATTGCAATCATGCTTTTCATCGGAGGAACTATCAAGTATGGGTGCAATAGCAACGATCTCATGTTTAAGATAAGGAACTATAGCAAATTCATCTTCATAAATATTGGCATCATGGCCACAAGAATAGCAAGCATCATGTTTATCAAGGGATATTTCAATCAAATCATCTGCATCATAATTATCTATAGATTCATGCATATCATTATTTTCTTCTGAAGCAACGGTCATTCTTTCAATAAATTCTTTGACATAGACATTATGAGCATAGTTTTCATAGAAATATTTAAGTATGTCAAAATTTTCATATTCGTAGAGAGTAAGATCATACTTTTCAATCACAGAAGCAACTTCATAAGCACCCTTAAAAGCAACAAGTTCTTCAATTCGTTCGATATCATAGTAACTATAAACACCCTTTGCATAAGAAGAAAAGATTTAAATATCATTAAACTCACATAGGTGAGGTGTTTTTTAGGGTTCTTAGAGCAACAAGTAAAATCACAAATTTCACAAAGATTCCAAGCATAACACAACAATCTGTTTATTTGATTCCATAAGAGTCTCCCTTTTTCAGACAAACAGGGACGCACAAAATGAGCATGCTCATCTAAAGATTTCCCATCAACTAGGCTAGTCGGGGTTTCAGCACGAGCGCATAAGGATCGAAGATGATCTAAGTAGAACACTTTAAGTGGATCCATATCAATAGATTTTTAGCAAGCAAATATGCAAGCAAATAGAAGGCACATGGAAACACAAACAAGGATACATACGGGAAGAAGGCAAACAAAAGAAGAGGCAAATAAAACAGCTAGGGTGAAGTGGGGGAGACTAAAAAGAGAGGCAAATGGCAAATAATGTAATGCGGGAGATAAGGGTTTGTGATGGGTACTTGGTATGTTGACTTTTGCGTAGACTCCCCGGCAACAGCGCCAGAAATCCTTCTTGCTACCTCTTGAGCACTGCGTTGGTTTTCCCTTGAAGAGGAAAGGATGATGCAGCAGAGTAGCGTAAGTATTTCCCTCAGTTTTTGAGAACCAAGGTATCAATCCAGTAGGAGGCCACGCACGAGTCCCTCGCACCTACACAAACAAATAAACTCCTCGCAACCAACGCGATAAAGGGGGTGTCAATCCTTCATGGTCACCTATGAGAGTGAGATCTGATAGATATGATAAGATAATATTTTTGTTATTTTTATGATAAAGAGAAAAAAGATGCAAGTAAAATAAATGGCAAAGGAAATAACTAAGTATTGGAAGACTAATTTGATGTAAAATAGACCTGGGGGCCATAGGTTTCACTAGAGGCTTCTCTCGAGAGCATAAGTATTACGGTGGGTGAACAAATTACTGTTGAGGAATTGACAGAATTGAGCATAGTTATGAGAATATCTAGGTATGATCATGTATATAGGCATCACGTCCAAGACAAGTAGACCGACTCCTACCTGCATCTACTACTATTACTCCACACATCGACCGCTATCCAACATGCATCTAGAGTATTAAGTTCAAAAAAAATAGAGTAACACTTTAATTAAGATGACATGATGTAGAGGGATAAACTCATGCAATATGATATAAACCCCATCTTGTTATCCTCGATGGCAACAATACAATACGTGCCTTGCTGTCCTTACTGTCATTGGGAAAGGACACCGCAAGATTGAACCCAAAGCTAAGCACTTCTCTCATTGCAAGAAAGATCAATCTAGTAGGCCAAACCAAACTGATAATTCGAAGAGACTTGCAAAGATAACCAATCATACATAAAAGAATTCAGAGAAGATTCAAATATTGTTCATAGATAAACTTGATCATAAACCCACAATTCATTGGTCTCAACAAACACACCGCAAAAGAAGATTACATCGAATAGATCTCCACAAGAGTGGGGGAGAACTTTGTATTGAGATCCAAAAAGTGAAAAGAAGCCATCTAACTAATAAATATGGACCCGTAGGTCTAAAGTAAACTACTCACACTTCATCGGAGGGGCTATGGTGTTGATGTAGAAGCCCTCCGTGATCGATGCCCCCTCCTGCGGAGCTCCGGAAAAGGCCCCAAGATGGGATCTCGTGGATACAGAAAGTTACGGCGTTGGAATTAGGGTTTTGGCACCGTATCTGGTAGTTTGGGGGTACGTAGGTATATATAGCAGGAAGGAGTATGTTGGTGGAGCAACATGGGCCCCACGAGGGTGGAGGGCGCGCCTGGGGGGGTAGGCGCGCCCCCCTATGAGGTGCCTTCCTGGTTGATTGCTTGACGTAGGGTCCAAGTCCTCTGGATCATGTTTGTTCCGAAAATCACGTTCCCGAAGGATTCATTCCGTTTGGACTCCGTTTGGTATTCTTTTTCTGCGAAACCCTAAAATAGGAAAAAGACAACAATTCTGGGTTGGGCCTCCAGTTAATAGGTTAGTCCCAAAAATAATATAAAAGTCTATAATAACTCCAAATAATGTCCAAAACAGGATATAATATAGCATGGAGCAATCAAAAATTATAGATACGTTGGAGACGTATCATGGGCTCTGCGATGACCTCCGTCCTACCGTCCTGCTTGTCTTCGTCTCGTTGCACCGATATGGAAACCTTCGCCTGATGCCTCGGGACTTCTCGCCTACACCTGCCTCTTTAGCACCAAAGAGGCAACTGGTACTTTGCACCCGCTGGCGCCCGCCTGGCCTTGGTCATCACGGATCACATCGCGGGAACCTCGCGAGGTGCCCCTCGCCTTGATCTCTCCACTCCTTGCGAGCCAGCCTAGTGAGGCTGCCCCTGAGGAGGTCTTGTGTCGTCCGCCTCGCGAGGCTTGGCCCCTCATGAGGATCTTGAGCGTTTGCTGATGAAGATGGGCTGTACCAGGCCGTTAGTGGAGCCACGTCGTGGGCCGCAGGCAGACAAGTCTGGGGACCCCCGTTCCCAGAACGCCGACATCCGCATAACCACCACCGACTTCCTCAACCTAACCCATTTTGGTACCCTTAGCATTTGTGGTTGTCTGAGTTGTGATTCGCGTCTCCTAATGTGTTTCGGCTAGTTAGGGACGGTTTCTTATTCATCAACCACCACCACCATTTCCACATAGGCCTGCCCACCATACACTTCCGCCACCCCAAATAACCCAATTTTGTTTGTGTTGAGAGTTGTGTCTCCTAAGATGTTTAGGCTACTTAGGGACCGTGCCTTCAACCCCAACACCGTGCATAGCCCATCATACCCTTCTGCCACCTTGACCCATTTTGACCGGGTTTCCACCAATATTTCCTCAACCACCACCACCATTTGATATTTGGAGTTTGAGAATTTGAGTTTTGGTTTTTCCGTTTCCTACGGTGTTTTAGCTAACTAGGAACGCTTCGACATCAACAACACCGCCACTCAAATTCGACAAGCATTTCGACGTCGACCACCTTCACCATTTTGACACCCTAACCATAAGCAAGAACGGTAACCTCTATATCATCTTTGTATCGTGGTATCGCATCATTGTACATGCATTCTTGCCATAGTATTGATAACCCCTAGCCCATTTTGCGTCACTTGCCTATCGAGACTAGCCATTGAGTATTCCGACAATGTTACTTATGCACATTAGTGATCATTGATCCACCCTTCCATTGCATACATACCATACCATATTGATATCATCTTAGTATCATATCATCTCTTGTGTCACAAGATTGTTCCCGCGTATACACAATTAATATCTTCATTTTGTGCATTTCGCATTGTGGCCCCCAAAAAGAATAATATTTTAAGAAAAAAGAGAAAAACAAAGAACTTGTAAGCAATAGCCATAGCATCGCCACATTTCATATCATACTACAATATTGATCATCTTGGATCATCATGTGCGAAACACCGGGAATCATATATACATAGCATACTCGGGATAGAAGTCGTTACATTTTTATCTCTTATAGGTTGTGCACAAGTGTCGTATCCACCTATTGAACAATAGAGCTAGCGTCTCTCTAGTGTTGTGCAACAAGAGAATTTTCCGTGGATTCCACATTTTGAGCTCGTTCCTTGGTTGCATGACCCCATTTATCTATCCGCGTGTGTGTTTCCGTGTGCCCCATATTTCTATTGGTCTACTTGTTTCACTTGCAAATTTGTGAATCTCTTTCAACATTATTTGACTCTTGCTAACATTTTGCATCAAATTTTTGTGCTACTATCCTCACCAAGCTACTCCATAGGCCTTACTTTGTAGGTGTGAGTGAACAAGTCTGGTACTAATTCCACTATTATTTCATTTCACATTGAGTGAAACGGGATACATCCTCAACTTTGGTAAAAGGTAACTTGGTATTGTTTATCTCATTTCCTACTCACCACTACTCGAGTCTTGTGATGGATAGGCAAAGCACACCTCCTTCGGTCTACAACAACAATGACGAGTTCAGTGCCATGGAAAACAACTTGGACGCCAAGATGGATGCTCAAATGGACGAGATCAAAGCCCTCATCAAGTCCTAAAGAGATCTTCCTCATCTTCGAGAAGACGCCCTACTGCACATTCTTCCGAGCTACTGATGACCCACAAGTATAGGGGATCTATCATAGTCCTTTTGATAAGTAAGAGTGTCGAACCCAACAAGGAGCAGAAGGAAATGATAAGCGGTTTCTAGCAAGGTATTCTCTACAAGTACTAAAATAAGTGGTAACAGATAGTTTTGTGATAGGATAATTTGTAACAAGCAACAAGTAACAAAAGTAAATAAAGTGAAGCAAGGTGTCCCAATCCTTTTTGGAGCACAGGACAAGCCTGTACAAACTTTTATATAAAGAAAAGCGCTCCCGAGGACACATGGGAATATCATCAAGCTAGTTTTCATCACGCTCATATGATTCGCGTTCGGTACTTTGATAATTTGGTATGTGGGTGGACCGGTGCTTGGGTACTGTCCTTACTTGGACAAGCATCCCACTTATGATTAACCTCTATTACAAGCATTTGCAACTACAATAAAAGTATTAAGGTAAACCTAACCATAGCATGAAACATAGGGATCCAAATCAGCCCCTTACGAAGCAACGCATAAACTAGGGTTTAAGCTTCTATCACTCTGGCAACCCATCATCTACTTATTACTTCCCAATGCCTTCCTCTAGGCCCAAATAATGGTGAAGTGTCATGTAGTCGATGTTCACATAACACTACTAGAGGAGAGACAACATACATCTCATCAAAATATCGAACGAATACCAAATTCACATGACTACTAATAGCAAGACTTCTCCCATGTCCTCGGGAACAAACATAACTACTCATAAAGCATGAACATGTTCATAATCAGAGGGGTATTAATATGCATATAGGATCTGAACATATGATCTTCCACCAAATAAACCAACTAGCATCAACTACAAGGAGTAATTAACACTACTAGCAACCTACTAGTACCAATCCCGGACTTGGAGACAAGAATTGGATACAAGAGATGAACTAGGGTTTTGAGAGGAGATGGTGCTGATGAAGATGTTGATGGGATTGCCCTCTCCCGATGAGAGGAGCGTTGGTGATGACGATGGCGATGATTTCCCCCTCCGGGAGGGAAGTTTCCCCGACAGAACAGCTCCGCCAGAACCCTAGATTGGTTTCGTAAAGGTTCTGCCTCGTGGCGGCGGAGTTTCGTCCGAGAAGATGGCTTCTTATATTTTTTCCCATCGAAAGACTTCATATGGAAGAAGATGGCCACCGGAGGGCCACCTGGGGGCCCACGAGGTAGGGGGCGCGCCCAGGGGGTAGGGTGCGCCCCCACCCTAGTGGGCAGGGTGTGGCCCCCCTGGTGAACTTCTTTTTCTCAATATTTATTATGTATTCTGAAATTGACTTCCGTGAAGTTTCAGGACTTTTGGAGTTGTGCATAATAGGTCTCTAATATTTGCTCCTTTTCCAGCACAGAATCCCAGCTGCCGGCATTCTCACTCTTTATGTAAACCTTGTAAAATAAGAGAGAATAGGCATAAGTATTGTGACATAATGTGTAATAACAACCCATAATGCAATAAATATCGATATAAAAGCATGATACAAAATGGACGTATCAACTCCCCCAAGCTTAGACCTCGCTTGTCCTCAAGCGAAAGCCAAAACCGAAAAATATGTCCACATGTTTAGAGATAGAGGTGTGGATAAAATAAAATATCGACATGAGGGCATCATGATCATTCTTAGAATAGCAACTTATATAATTCTTGTCATATGATCTCTTATGCTAGAGTAATAATTCAATCACAACTTCAAGTATGAATCGTAAACTTCATTGAAAACTAACAAACTATAATCTCAGTCATTGGAGCAATTGCAATTTATCATAACATAGGAAAGAGTCAATGTATAAGAGCTTTTTAGCAAGTCCACATACTCAACTATCATATAGCCTTTCACAATTGCTGACACTCACTCAATACTTAGGGGTATGGAGTTTTAATCGGACACAGAGAAATATAGGGGCTTATAGTTTTGCCTCCCAATGTTGTACCTCTAGGGTAATGTAGACAATAATAGTTCATGAAAACTCACATCCAATTAGCCATATATACCAGGATCTTTCCAACATACTGTGCTTGCCAAAGGATAAAATGTAAAAAGGAAGGGTGAAGATCACCATGACTCTTATGCATGGTGGGAGATAAAAGTAAAAGATAGGCCCTTCACAGAGGGAAGCAGAGGTTGTCATGCACTTTAATGGTTGCACGCGCAAAGTCTTAATGCAAGAGGACGTCACATTATATTGCCACTTGTGATATGGACCTTTATTATGCAGTCTATCGCTTTTATTTGTTCCATATCGCACAATCGTATAAAGCTTATTTTCTCCTACACTAATAAGTCATACATATTTAGAGAGCAATTTTTATTGCTTGCACCGATGACAACTTACTTAGAGGATCTTACTCAATCCATAGGTAGGTATAGTGGACTCTCATGATAAAACTGGTTTAAGGGTATTTGGAAGCACAAGTAGTATCTCTACTTGGTGCGATGAATTTTGCTAGCATGAGGGGGAAAGACAAGCTCAACCATGTTGGATGATCCATGATAATATAATTTATCTCAGATGTAAGAAAACATAACCAATTACGTTGTCTTCCTTGTCCAACGTCAACTCTTTAGCATGTCATATTTTAATGAGTGCTCACAATCATAAAAGATGTCCAAGATAGTATATTTATATGTGAAGACCTCTCTTTCTTTATTACTTCCTATTAATTGCAACGATGACCAAAACTATGCTTGTCAACTCTCAACAACTTTTATTCATCATACTTTTTCTATGTGAGCTCATTACTCTCCATGAGATCCATATGATCTCTTTGTTTCTTTTTATTTCTTTCTCTTTTCTTTTATTCACTTAGGATCATGGAAAAAGAATCAAGCCCTTGACTCAACACTAATCTTTATTATATATAACTCACAGACTCGATTACATAGAGGAATCATAAAGCAAAACTCACAACTAGATCATACTAAGAACTTTTATTCTACTAGATCAAGATATTACCAAAAGGATCAAACTAAGAAAAACGGTAAAGATAAAAGTGATGGTGATACGATACCGGGGCACTCTCCCAAGGTTGGCAGTTGCCAAGGGGAGTGCCCATACCCATGTGATTATGTCTCCTATGTTGGTGGAGAAGGTGATGGTTTTGTTGATGGCGTAGGCTTCTTCCGTAATTTGCGCTTGAGGACAGAATTTTGGTCCCTTAGGTCCTCGATCTCCTGTTCCAGGCTCAGTATCTTTTTGCATAGTTCCTGCTTGTTTTCCTACAAGAGACGAAAAGGGATAAACTCGGTCTTAGGTTTCTTTACCCTATCCGGGAGGCTTGACTTTTTGAACTCCACATGCATGTCCCGAGGTTGAGGTAGTGGGACTTCATATTCATTTGATCTTGTCTCCTCCTTTCCCTTGGGTTCATAGTCCTCTTCTTCTTCCGTAGTCCAACCACAATGCTCCACATCCCCATAGACTTTAGGATCGGCAAGGTAATCAGCCACATAGCTCTCTCCTTCCGAATCCTGGGACGGCATGTTTCTCAGATCTGTAGCAGGACAGCTCGAAACAAAGACAGGAGATATTTGCGTGATACGGGAGTCAAAACCTCCGGGAGATTATATAATGAATTTTTACCGACCAAAATATGTAACGTGTAAGAAAACAGAGTCCGGAGAGCACACGAAGTGCCCACGAGGTAGGGGGCGCGCCTAGGGAGGTATGGCGCGCCCTCCACCCTCGTGGAGGCCTCGTGTCCTTCCCGGATTGCTACTTATTTTTCTATTTTTCTAAATATTCCAAAACGGAGAAATATTGCCTTAAAAACTGTTTTGGAGTCGGTTTACTTACCGTACCACATACCTATTCCTTTTCGGAGTCTGAAACGTTCCGGAAAGCGTCCCATATGTATTCCTCTGGGGTTACGGTTTCAATAACATTGGTTTCAACATTTATGGGATTACCTAAGATATAATGTTTCATTCTTTGACCGTTCACCACCTTCGGATTTCTGCCTTCGAAATTGTTAATTTTTATGGCACCGGAACGATAGACCTCCTCGATAACGTAAGGACCTTCCCATTTAGAGAGAATTTTTCCTGCAAAAAATCTTAAACAAGAGTTGTATAGCAATACATAATCACCTACATTAAACTCAAGATTTTGTATCCTTTTATCATGCCATATTTTAACTTTTTCTTTAAACAACTTGGCATTTTCGTAGCCTTGGGTTCTCCATTCATCAAGTGAGCTAATATCAAATAACCTCTTCTCACCGGCAAGTTTAAAATCATAATTGAGTTCTTTAATAACCCAATATGACTTATGTTCTAGTTCAAGAGGTAAGTGACATGCTTTTCCATAAACCATTTTATACGGAGACATACCCATAACATTTTTATATGCAGTTCTATAGGCCCATAATGCATCATAAAGTTTCTTGGACCAATTCTTTCTGGATCTATTAACAGTCGTTTGAAAAATTAATTTGAGTTCTCTATTACTCAATTCTACTTGACCACTAGACCGTGGGTGATAAGGGGATGCAATTCTATGATTAACATCATACTTAGCAAGCATTTAACGGAAAAGCACCATGAATAAAATGTGAACCACCATCAGTCATTAAATATCTAGGGACTCCAAATCTTGGAAAAATAACTTCTTTAAGCATTTTAATAGAAGTGTTATGATCAGCACTACTAGTTGGAATAGCTTCTACCCACTTAGTAACGTAATCAACAACAACTAAAATATGTGTATATCCATTAGAGGAAGGAAAGGGTCCCATATAGTCAAAGCCCCAAACATCAAATGGTTCAATAACGAGAGAATATTTCATAGGCATTTCTTGATGTCTACTAATATTACCAATTCTTTGACATTCATCACAAGATAAGAAAAACTTACGGGCATCTTTGAAGAGAGTAGGCCAATAAAAACCAGATTGCAATACCTTATGTGTAGTTCTATCTGCAGCATGGTGTCCTCCATAAGCTTCAGAGTGACACTTGCGTACGATCTGTTCCTGTTCATGCTCAGGTACACAATGTCTAATAACACCATCTACTCCTTCTTTATAAAGATGTGGGTCATCCCAAAAGTAATGCCTCAAATCATAGAAGAACTTTTTCTTTTGCTGGTATGTGAAACTAGGTGGTATAAACTTAGCAACAATGTAATTAGCATAATCAGTATACCATGGAGCAGTATGAGAGGCATTTATGACATTTAATTGCTCATCAGGAAAGCTATCATCAATAGGAAGTGGGTCATCAAGCACATTTTCTAACCTAGACAAGTTGTCTGCAACGGGGTTTTCAGCTCCCTTTCTATCAACAATATGTAAATCAAATTCTTGTAGCAGGAGAACCCATCTAATAAGTCTAGGTTTAGCATCTTGCTTTTCCATAAGATATTTAATAGCAGCATGATTAGTGTGAATAGTTACTTTAGAATCAACAATATAAGGTCTGAACTTATCACAAGCAAATACAACTGCTAAGAATTCTTTTTCAGTAGTATCATAATTTCTTTGAGCATTGTCTAGGGTTTTACTAGCATATTGAATAATGTTTAATTTCTTATCAACTCTTTGCCCTAGAACAGCACCTACAACATAATCACTAGCATCACACATAATTTCAAAGGGTAAATTCCAATCAGGTGGCTGAACAATAGGTGCAGAGATTAATGCTTTCTTAAGTATTTCAAATGCTTCTACACAATCATCATCAGAGACAAATGGTATATCTTTTTGTAATAAGTTAGTTAGAGGCCGAGAAAATTTTGAGAAGTCCTTAATGAACCTCCTATAAAATCCAGCGTGACCAAGGAAACTTCTTATACCTTTGATGTCCTTGGGACATGGCATCTTTTCAATAGCATCAACCTTGTCTTTATCAACCTCAATACCTCTTTCAGAAACTTTATGCCCCAAGACAATACCTTCATTAACCATAAAGTGGCACATTTCCCAATTCAAGACAAGATTAGTTTCTTCACATCTCTGCAAAACTCGATCAAGGTTGCTCAAGCAATCATCAAAAGAAGATACATAGACGGAGAAATCGTCCATGAAAACCTCACAAATCTTTTCACAAAAGTCAGAGAATATAGCCATCATGCATCTTTGAAAAGTAGCAGGTGCATTACATAAACCAAAAGGCATACGTCTATAAGCAAAACTACCAAAAGGGCAAGTAAATGTAGTCTTTGATTAATCCTTGGCTGACACAAGTATTTGAGAGAAACCAAAATAACCATCTGTAAAGCAAAAATGTGTATGTTTGGATAATCTTTCTAGCATTTGATCGATAAAAGGTAAGGGGTAATGATCCTTTTTAGTGGCCTTATTTAATTTGCGGAAATCAATTACCATCATATAACCTGTAATAATTCTTTGAGGAATCAATTCATCTTTATCATTAGGAACAACAGTAATACCTCCCTTCTTAGGGACACAATTGACAGGACTTACCCATTGACTATCAGCAACGGGATAAATTATACCTGCTTCAAGGAGCTTTAGTATTTCTTTATTACCACTTTTTTCATTTTAGGATTAAGCCATCGTTGATGATCACGAACTGGTTTAGCATCTTCTTCCAAATTTATTTTATGTTGACATAGAGTGGGACTAATAATCTCTCTTCAGAGTTTTAAATAATCTCTCTTCCTCATGCTCTGAAAGGTTAGCACTAATAATAACAGGATATATTTTTTCTCATCAAGATAAGCATATTTAAGAGTATCAGGTAACGGTTTAAGGTCAAACACGGGATCACCCTTGGGTGGAGGAGGATCCCCTAAGATTTCAACGGGTAAATTGTTTTTCAGAATAGGTTCCTGTTTAAAGAATACTTCATCTATTTCCCTTCTTTCATTCATAAACATGTCATTTTCATGGTCTAGCAAATATTGTTCTAAAGGATCACTAGGAGGTACGACAATAGAAGCAAGACCAATAATTTCATCCTTACTAGGTAATTCTTCTTCACAGTGTTGTCTACTAAATTTAGAGAAATTAAATTCATGAGTCATATCATCTAAACTGATAGTAACAACATCCCTTTTGCAATCTATGGTAGCATTAACAGTGTTCAGGAAGGGTCTACCAAATATAATGGGACAAAAGCTATCTTGTGGGGAACCAAGAACAAGAAAATCAGCAGGATATTTAGCTTTCCCACACAAGACTTCAACATCTCTAACAATTCCCATTGGTGAAATAGTATCTCTATTGGCAAGTTTAATTGGGACATCAATATCTTCTATCTCAGCAGGTGCAATATCATGCATAATTTCTTTGTATAAGGAATAAGGTATTGCACTAGCACTAGCACCCATATCACATAAGCCATGATAACAATGATCTCCTATTTTAACAGAAATAACAGGCATGCCTACCACAGGTCTATTTTTATCTTTAGCACAAGGTTTAGCAATTCTAGCGGTCTCATCAAGGAAATGAATAACATGCCCATCAATATTATCAGACAAGAGATCTTTAACAATAGCAATATCAGGTTCAACTTTAATTTGCTCATGAGGTGTATAAGTTTTAATATTGCTTTTACAAACCACAGTTGAAGCTTTAGCATGATCATTTATCCTAACAGGAAAAGGTGGTTTCTCAACATAAGAAGTAGGAACAATAGGATCATTATAAGTGACAGTCTTTTCTTCAACTTTAATAGGTGCAGCTACTTTTACTTCTATGGGAGGATGATATTTAAACCACTTCTCCTTGGGGAGATCAACATAAGTAGCAAAAGATTCACAGAAAGAAGCTACTATCTCAGAGTCAAGTCCATATTTAGTGCTAAATTTACGGAAAACATCGGTATCCATAAAAGATTTAACACAATCAAACCTAGGTGTCATACCTTTGTCGAGGTCCCAATCTTCAGAGTTGCATTTAATTCTTTCCAATAAATCCCATTTTAATTCAATAGTCTTCATCATAAAAGCGCCAGCACAAGAAGTATCAAGCATGGTGCGATTGCTATCAGAAAGCCGAGCATAAATATTTTGAATAATCATTTCTCTAGAGAGCTCATGATCGGGGCATGAATAACAATGATTTAAGCCTAGCTTGAGCTATGCTTTCTCCTTCGCGAGGCCAAAAATTATATATATAATTGCGATCACGATGAACAATATGCATAGGATAAAACTTCTGATGAAATTCCAATTTCAATCATTTGTAATTCCAAGACCCCATATCATCACATAGCATATACCATGTCGATGCATCTCCCTTCAAAGATAAAGGGAAGACCTTCTTCTTAACAACATCGCCGGGTACACCTGCAAGCTTAAATAATCCACAATCTTCATCCACATATATTAGATACTCATCAGGATGCTTTGTTCCATCTCCTAAAAAGGATTAGCTAGCAGTTTTTCTATCATACCCGAAGGAATTTCAAAGCAGACATTTTCATTTTCAGTAGGTTCCGTAGGTTGAGGAGCAACTCTTTGCTCTACTGGTCGGGGTGAAGATACCCTGAACAAGCCCCTCAGAGGATTACTTTCCATAGTAGCAAGTGATAGTAAATTTCAGCACACTATATAAATTTTTCCTTACCAAATTCCACCTACCAAAGGCGCTTCACTCCCTAGCAACGGCGCCAGAAAAGAGTGTTGATGACCCACAAGTATAGGGGATCTATCGTATTCCTTTCGATAAGTAAGAGTGTCGAACCCAACGAGGAGCAGAAGGAAATGATAAGCGGTTTCCAGCAAGGTATTCTCTGCAAGTACTGAAATAAGTGGTAACAGATAGTTTTGTGATAGGATAATTTGTAACGAGCAACAAGTAACAAAAGTAAATAAAGTGCTGCAAGGTGGCCCAATCCTTTTTGGAGCAAAGGACAAGCCTGGCCAAACTCTTATATAAAGAAAAGCGCTCCCGAGGACACATGGGAATATCGTCAAGCTAGTTTTCATCACGCTCATATGATTCACCTTTGGTACTTTGATAATTTGGTATGTGGGTGGACCGGTGCTTGGGTACTGTCCTTACTTGGACAAGAATCCCACTTATGATTAACCTATATTGCAAGCATCCGCAACTACAACAATAGTATTAAGGTAAACCTAACCATAGCATGAAACATATGGATCCAAATCAGCCCCTTACGAAGCAACACATAAACTAGGGTTTAAGCTTCTGTCACTCTAGCAACCCATCATCTACTTATTACTTCCCAATGCCTTACTCTAGGCCCGAATAATGGTGAAGTGTCATGTACTCAACGTTCACATAACACCACTAGAGGAGAGACAACATACATCTCATCAAAATATCGAACGAATACCAAATTCACATGACTACTAATAGCAAGACTTCTCCCATGTCCTCAGGAACAAACGTAACTACTCACAAAGCATAAACATGTTCATAATCAGAGGGGTGTTAATATGCATATAGGATCTGAACATATGATCTTCCACCAAATAAACCAACTAGCATCAACTACAAGGAGTAATTAAGACTACTAGCAACCTACTAGTACCAATCTCGGACTTGGAAACAAGAATTGGATACAAGAGATGAACTAGGGTATTGAGAGGAGATGGTGCTGATGAAGATGTTGATGGAGATTGCCCTCTCCTGATGAGAGGAGCGTTGGTGATGACGATGGCGATGATTTCCCCCTCCGGGAGAGAAGTTTCCCCGATAGAACAGCTCCGCCAGAGCCCTAGATTGGTTCCGCCAAGGTTCTGCCTCGTGGCGGCAGAGTTTCGTCCGAGAAGATGGCTTCTTATTTTTTTTCCCATTGAAAGACTTCATATAGCAGAAGATGGCCACCGAAGGGCCACCAGGGGCCCACAAGGTAGGGGGGCACGCCCAGGGGGTAGGGCGCCCCCACCCTCGTTGGCAGGGTGTGGGCCCCCTGGTGAACTTCCTGCGCTCAATATTTATTATATATTCTGAAATTGACTTCCATGAAGTTTCAGGACTTTTGGAGTTGTGCAGAATAGGTTTCTAATATTTGCTCCTTTTCCAGCCTAGAATCCCAGCTGCCGGCATTCTCCCTCTTTATGTAAACCTTGTAAAATAAGAGCGAATAGGCATAAGTATTGTGACATAATGTGTAATAACAGCCCATAATGCAATAAATATCGATATAAAAGCATGATGCAAAGTGGACGTATCAGCTACCATCTCCAGCAAGGTCACATCGGCATCGATACCACCAATGAGAACGTGAAGGTCAAGAGCTTAGCACCAACAACCGCTCAACAACTTCACCATCTACCTTGGCATCTTCTCCAAGCAACTACAAGGCATATTCGCCCTTGGAGCCACCATGTCGACATGAGTTGGCCCGAGACAAAGAAAAGCTATGCGGCGAGAGTTTGTGCCTGCCACCTACATGGAACATCTTCAATGCTAATCGGAGAACGCCGTACAAGGATCTAAGTCCCTCGACGAGTACTTCAAGGAGATGAAGAATGCCTTCTGACGAACCGGAGTGGACGACCCCATTTCAATGAAGTTCCACTTCATGATGGGATTGCACAAAAACATCTCCAAGACTATCTTCCTCGAGAACTACAAGTCCCTCAATGACAAATACATTTCTGCTCTCAAGGCGGAAGAAGAACTCATGAAGGCCAAGGCTTCTCCACCCCAAGCACACTTCTCAAAGACCAAACTCCAAGGCGACAAGCAGGAGGCTAGTACCACCATGATGTCCAAGCCCGACGAGCTCCAAGACGACGCTCCCGAGTTTGACTCCATGGCCATCCCTCTTTGTGGCGTTGATGATGTCGAGTCTACTTTGACTCTTTTTCAAGACGGTGTGGCAACTACTATGACTACGAAGCCATTCGAGGACCAAGCTTTCAAGGCGAATGACATGGTGACGAGCCAAGATGATGCTACCATCTTTGTAGGTGAGAGGGATGATGTGCCATCTTCAGCCTTCATCCACGACTACGAGATGGTTGAGCATGGGATTTTCCTTTTGACCATGGCGACATATGATGGCTTGAGTGACTTGTGCCACCATATTGAGAGTGAGAGCGATTTCACCGCTAGCCCCATATATGATGAGTTGCCCCAACTCTCATGTGAGGAGAGACACGACTCCCACCACTTGAGTGAGATGAGCGACTCCACCATATGTGACTTTGAGTGCACCTATTTTGAGGGAGGGAGTGAGCCACCACATATCGAGAGTGTGATAGTTGATAGGTCATGTGAGGACATTTGGAACTCTAACGACTTAACCTCAACCTCTATTGTGTCTTCTCATTTGGTTTTAGGTCCCATATACGATGACGCGTCGATCCTCGATGATTTCGTCCTTCCAATGGACAAGACAATGGCCATGGTGGAATATGATGCACCCCCCCACATGGTTCCATCAAGATGAACATGATGATGACCACCATTTGGTCTTTACCACATCAGCTACACCACTTGAGTGGAATGAAAAAGGTAACACAGGTGAAGGTGATGCTCTAGTCCCACTAGTGGATATTCTTGTCATTGATTGCTTGCATGTTGTTCCCCCCTATTGCCATGCTTCATGCTAGTATGATTTCCCCATGTGATGATTTACCCATTTATGATGAGTTTGATGATTGCCATGTGGAGTCTACTAGTTGTGATGCCATGTTGCATATGACTTCTTGTGATAATTCTTTAGGTCACATCATGTTTGACAATTTGCTTGACTTGTCATATGCTATGCATGAGATCAACAGTATGTCCAATTTGCAATCTCTTTGTAGTAACTATGCATAGGCCATTAAAATAAACCCAACTTGCACTTATGGAATAGATGACAATCCCATGGTTATTGGCATTTGTTTTTCATGTGATGATATTGATATTCTCCCTTTGCATCATTTATCTCATATGACATGCCATGACCACCTAGCTCCGGATATGCATTGTTTTGGATGTTGTCCATTTTATCCAAATGATGTTTCCGCTATTTCTCATGAGTAGACCCCCATAGTTTCCTCATACATTTTAGGAGATTTTGATCCATCCCATCCATTGCATGATACCAATAATTATTTGCACAATATGCTCCCCGTGAATAATAATGATATTGTTGCACCATATACTTGCATGCTCAATTTGTGTCCCCATCATATCATACATAACAACTATTCTTTCATGATGATGACATGTTCTTATACCATGCTTACAATTTCATCGAGTGATGCTAATCTTGTGCTAACTCACGTGTGCACATAAACATCATGATGGATGATGTGTACATTTACCACACACACAATTTC
Source organism: Triticum dicoccoides (assembly GCF_002162155.2). Classification (NCBI taxonomy): domain Eukaryota; kingdom Viridiplantae; phylum Streptophyta; class Magnoliopsida; order Poales; family Poaceae; genus Triticum; species Triticum dicoccoides. The sequence goes on from NC_041384.1 coordinate 267,572,689, forward strand.
TTTCGTTTGTGTATTTGTTGTGTAGGTACCCATGCTTACTTGTCAACCTCACAATCCCATGAGTTGACGAAACGAGCTCTAGAGAGAAAAGATTATTTGGGATCCTGTGGATTGGCTTTCACACCGTTCCCATTGCACCAAAACTTCACGCATTTCTTCTACATGGCCCTCACATGCTTATGGGTTATTGTCCATTACATATTCTATGCCCATCTTGCCATGTTCACTTTGCATGATATGCTCATTCCTATGCATTTTCCATGCATTTGTGACCCATGCTTAGCACTACACATGATGATTGATTCTACTACTTTTATGTGTATTTCCAAGCTTGGTGGAGATATTGCTTGTTATTGCCATATTCCATTTATGACCCATAACTATGATGATACTTTGACCATGATTTTCTTCTGTGCTTGCGATATGTAATGTGCATTGCCTATGCTTACTATTTGCTCACCTGATTGCCATGATTTTCTCTTGTGCGTTGCACCTTTGCTCCACTAGCTTACATGATATGCTTGCCTATGTTGCAACACCCATGATTCATACTTGCTCATTTCATGCGAATGACAACCATCTACATGCTTCACACATGATTGTTATTGCTTCTTGTCGTATATATCCATGTGTTGCCTCTATCATGCTAGATGATTCGACATGTATTGAGTGCAACAATGTTTTTAGTCTTCTAATGAGATTGCCCCCATAGCATTCTCGCATATATTTGGAGATTTTGACATATTCCTTGTGAAGCATGCTTGTCTTACCTATTTGCACCATATACCTAGTGCCATGAATATAGCCATTGTTGCATCATATTATTGATGAACTTGTGATTCTAATGGTTATGTGCGAGAGAAGACAACCATCATGATGGATGATGTGTTTATCTACCATGCGCATATTTTCTTTGTTTTGTTGTGTGTATGTGTAGGATACTTGGATTTCGTGTTGACTTCCACTTCACATTCCATTCGAGCTCTTGAGAGCGAGCCACTTCGATCACAACGCTTCTACATCACACTTGCTTGTGCTCCGGCATTGTGAAGGACGCACAAGGACATGCTTTCAAGGTGATATCCTTCTCTTTTGAGAACCCCCAAACCATGAGCATGAATATTGTGGATCATACTTCCTGTGTTGTTTGCACCATTTGCATGCATGTTCGAGATCTTGCTTCGACTTGTCATTGCCACATTGTCATGCCTCATGACATATATACCTTGTGTGTTGCATCCAACTTGTCAAGTTCTTGCTCCTATCATATGCTTGGTTGCAACAATATCATTTATTCACATATGCCATGTCCCATTAATAGCTACATGCTTGCCTTGATTGCCTCAAACATGATGAAAAATTGCTCTTTCTATTGTGTTGAGTGCCACACTATCTTCACTACACCCTATGCATGTTATGCTTGGATTGTCTTGCACTTGACCCATGTGTTTAGACACTTCATTTTATCTGGTGTTGTGAATGATTCGTATGCCTACCATAGACCTTTCATTGAGCACTTTGTGAATGCTTGCTATGACAATGAGATAGATGCTTGTTCACTTGTCAAACATATTTGCATCTCAACCTCCCATTTTCATGTTTGTTTTCATGATGACCTTGATTTTGCTCAATTGATATGCTTACATTCCATGTCACAATCCTTTGTCACACCATATGTTTTGCATGATGACGACACTTGTTTGGTGAATCACCTATTGAGTGCTTGGTTTTGCACTAACACTAACCACATTAGTTTTTCCAAGTGTTTGTTGTACTTGCTCCTTTTGAAGGAATCACTAGACGGTGCGACATTGGAGAGTGCCCATTTCGAGCTTGAAGATGATGAGTACTTGGTGATCGTTCACTTCTACACGGCGAAGCCATCTCTTTCCCATGGTGATTTGGTTTTTGATGCGAGGTTGGATCTTTCCCAATGGGGGAGGGGATGATGCGGAGCATCCTACGGACATCACCATTTCAAGAGTCTGTTTGGCAAGTCACACGTGCCACATCTACTTCACATACATAAAGGTGAATCGTCTCCTTTACACATGCTCACTTGACCCCTTTGAAGATGGTATATACTCGACACTTCACTCATGTGCATGCATAGGTATTGTCAGAGCGCCACGAACTATGAGGAGGAGTGTGAGCCCAAGTGTACAACTACACCATCCGCGAGGGAAGCATGGAAGCGGAGACGGAAGAAGACGGAGCTGCTGAAGCTACAGCGGACGGACATCTGGCGCCTGTGCTGCCGCCAAGGAGATGCACCAACAGACGCCCAACAGCATTAGCGGCCGGACATCCGGTGCCTCAACAATGCTCGGACATCCAGCAGCCACCCCGGAAATCCGGCAACGACTATCCAGAGAAGGAGCAAAATGGCCTGTTCCAGGCTGGCCATCCAGCCAGTGCCCCGGATAGTCGGCATCTCACGAACAACCAGACATCCGGCCCCCAGCCCGGACATCCGGCGCCTGCCTTCATGCAGAGTTGGGCCATAGGCCCATGTATCCCCCTTTCCCACTTACCGCTTCATGGCTTAGATTGTAACTAGACCACCCCCTCCTCATTTCTAGGGTTAGCAAATATGATACCTCACTTTTATGTGAGCTTTGCTCCTACCTTCTCCTCTTGAGAGAGAGAGAGAGACTACTCCATTGGAGGCCAAGACCTCCATCTAGGAGAAGGTCCCGAGGTATTCAAGACCTCTTCACGGAGAAGATCCTTCTAGGATTCAAGCCCCCATCTCCTTTGGATTTGGGATGAACTTTACCTGGTATCTTTCTCTTTGTTGTTCATGTAGCCATGTGGATCTTGTGTGTTTGATTGTCTAGTGGAGATGTGATTGGACATGTTCTTGAGTGTTCCTCTTGTGATTTCCTCGTGTTTCCCCTCTTGTTCTTCATGTTATTTGCGAGATCCCCTCCATTTCGTGAGACCGAGATCCACATCGGTGTGACCGAACTGTTAGGGTTTCTGGCTGTGGCCATGACATATGAACTCGGTGGCACTGGATAGGAAATATCGGTGGGGCTGAGTTTGACTTTGGTTTGTGGACATATTTGGAATGATAAAGTGGCCGAGGGTTTTGGAGCAATATCACTAAGCATTTTGAGCAAGTATACCATTAAGAAACACCTCATCCCCTTTTAATAGTATTGGCTTTCCTATGGACTCAATGTGATCTTGGATCACTAAAATATAAATGAAGAGTCTTGAGCTTTTGCCAATATGTGTCCTTAGCATTTTGAGGGGTCCACATCTCTAGTCCATGCCATGCCATTCATTGAACTTTCTGAAATATTAAACTTGAATGGATATTAGTTCAGTGAGCTATATGTTGTTATCAATTACCAAAACCACTCGTGGATTAGTTGCACTTTCAATCTCCCCCTTTTTGGTAACTGATGACAACATATAGATCTAAGCTTCGACAAATAATAATATGAATGAAATACATCAGCGCTTTGAGAAGTATTTGATGAGCAAGAGCTCCCCTTAAATTTGTGCATTATTTAAAATTTTTGTTTGAATGTGAATGCACAACTAATTAGGATCATGTGTCACTCTTCCATGTCACATACATCTTGGTAGAGCGCTCAAAATGATAAGAATTAAATAGCATGCACTCATCACCAAGGATACAAGTGATTGATCACACACAAACATTCATGGCTATAATCATTGTCACATCCCTAGCTCTACCATGTACTAAGCTAGCACTATCTATTGCATCATGTCTAACTTTAGCCGAAAGTTGAAATGGGGACTGATAAACCCTAGCAGCAAATGAAATACAACTAGGGTCAAATTAAATCTTTTCCATCTACCCAAAATGGCCTCCAGAAAAGTTCATCAAGTTTGGAATGGGTGAAAACTTCTCCCAAAAATGATGCACACATTTCTGGGACATTTCTGGATTTTGGAGTTAACTCATAAGTATTTGAATTTGGACAATTTAATTCTATAAATATATTTAAATGTCCAAATAATCTTGAAAACATTTGAGGGATGTGGGAAATAATTTCCCAAGTGCCCACAAATATTTTGAGCTTTTTACAAAGTGGTTTGGCATTTTTGCTAATCAAAAACGAAGGCAGAAATAGAAAAACAGAAAACTAAATAGAAAAAAGAAGGGAGAGAAAGTTACCTGTACCTACCTAATCTGCAGCCCACCTGGCCTGGCGCTATGCCGGCCCAGCCCACCTACACCTCCCCTGTCGTCTCCTCCCTAGGCCAGTAGGCAGAGCGCGTGCATGCTGCGCGGGCACACGCGCCCAAGCCACCTCCTGCCTGGTTGCCTGCGTCCCCGACATGCTGGACGCCTCCATGCGTCGCCACGCAGCCCCCGACCTCTCTCCCACTCTCCCTGTGCCTCTTCCCTCTCCTCTGCTCTCCCCCTCGTGGCCACCCGAATGCAGCCGTCGCCGCCGCTCACCACCACTGCGGCCACCGCACTCCCCACGCCCTGCCGCAGTGCCAAATCGCTCCGCCACGACACCTCGCTTCTTCAAGCCGAATAACACCACCCCGGACGGCCTACAGTGATGCCCCCGAGCTCGTCTTCCTCACCGGCATCTGAAGATCGCCGGCATCGATTCGCCGTCTCCGACGCATCCCCGAGCCCACTGATCTGCTAGTCGACCTCCTTGTGAGCTCCCCTTTGGTTCTCCCCTAGTCCCGTAGTCCTGCTCATACCCTGGCTAGCATGCCGCCTTGGCTGAAGATTTTCCGCTGCCGACCGTGTTGCCGCCGTCGGGCCAGTCACTGGAGCTCATGTCCGAGCACTCTTTCGTGCTCAGCACGCTCCCCGTAGCACATATCACCCCACCGTCATCCTCCCCATGCACCACAACGCGATCCCGCACGCAACCGAACTCCGGCCGCCGCCGTGAGGTTGTTTCCGGCGAGCTCCGGTCACCCCACGACCTCCCACCTGCTCCCTTGGATGTGGGCGAGCACGGGCTAGCCCCCGGTGGTCTTCGCGCGTCCAGCCGACGCCCGTGGCGCAGCCCCGGTGAACTTCTGCCGCCGATCTGGTCGTCGCCGGCCTAGGTCCGACGATGATGATATGGTGTCGTTATTAGCGGCTAATCCCCCAATTAGCACTCTAACAGAACCTGACAGCGGGCCCCACCACAGGGTCAAACCCCAGTCAGCGCTGGATTTGACCGTGGTTTAGTCCCTGTGTCAATGACACGCGGGTCCCACCAGCCAGGTTTGACCCTGGTTAACTCGGGTGACCTGCTGTCGCAGTAGTGAGACAATGCTGATGTCATTAATCATTTTCTGTATTAAAACTAATTCAGGAAATTCCAGAAAATGACTTAAACTTCAAAAAATCATAGAAATTAAACCGTAACTCCAAATGAAATAAATTATATATGAAAAATGATCAGAAAAATCCAATCTAACCATCTGTACCATTTTCATGCATGTTAGAACAACTTATAGCTACTGTTTAGGACAAATCAAATGAATGGCATTTAAATAACCATATGTGGAGTTTGAATTTGAACCTTGGGTTCAAACCAACTACACTTAATTGTGTTGCTAGTTGCATTAGGCCAAAACACAAGCATATTACCATGACATGATCATGCATCATATTGTTGCATTGCATTGATTGTGTCCTTCTCTGTTTGCCGGTAATTGTCCCCCTTCAGTAGATGTTTTTCCGGCGATGAGATCGATGACACCGATGAAGAACTATACTCTCTTCAGAAGTGCTAGGCAAGCAAAACCCCCTTGTTCATTTCGATACAATCCCACTCTCTTGCTCCTGCTCTCTTTTACTACATTAGGACAACAATGATTCAACTGTTACATGTTGCGGTAGTTGAACCCCTTTCCTCTGCATGACCTATCATTGCCACAATAAATAGATAAAACCCACTAGCATGAATAGGAGTTGTTTGAGCCCTGATGTGCCTACTCATGCATGCTTGTTTGTCATGCCTGCTACTGCTTAGAGTTGAGTCAGGTCTGATTCATCGGGGATGAATTGGAATGGCGATGAACATGTCCTACTGTGTGTGAACACGATTTGGTAAAGGTAGCGGTGAGAGGCCATGTAGGAGTACATGGTGGGTTGTCTCATTGAAACCGTCCTCAGGAACTGAGTTTTGTGTTTGTGATCCATGAACAGCTAATACCACTCATTGGGATCCTTAATTGACCCTCTCGACTTATTAACTGCCCTAGTCCTCTGTGCAGGAGTTGCAACTAGTTTCTGGTGTTTATAGGATATGTGTTGGCGGTCGTGCATAGCGCTGACCCTAGGGGTGGGCTATGATACGGTAGATACACCATGGCACGGTGTACCGGGCGCCCGTTTGGTGTCTCAGGAACCCTGCACACATTGTTTGGGGCTATGAGCAAAACTTCGACCGGATCTCCTCGCGGATGGAACCCGAATAGGCGATAAACCTGGACTAGAGACTTGTGTGGTTAGTCAGGTCGTTGCCGAGATACATGACCTGTATATGGTGATAAGTGGTGGGAGCGTGTGTGAAGAAGTACACCCCTGCAGGGTTATCATCATCTATTCGAATAGCCGGATTCCTCGGATATGGAAACTTGGACCCCTTGCATAGTTCATAGACAAGTGAAAGTGGATACTCTAAAATGCGCAAGATAAGCGTGAGTGCTATGGATGGCGTTCTCGTAGGGAGACGGGAGCAGATCCATAGTGGTGTATTGATATGGTGAATATGTGGACTCGTGTGCGCCACCTCAAAGGAGTTACTTGCAGTCGTAGTTCAGGTTAGCCACTGAGTCAAAGCTGGCTTGCTGCAGTTAAACTCCACCACCCCCTTTATTGATACCGATGCATATGTAGTTAGTTCTGATGTAAGTCTTGTTGGGTACATTTGTACTCACGTTTGCTTAATTTATGTTTTGCAGAGAGACTTTAGTCTCGCTAGTAGTTCCGCGTGGACTTCGATGTTTAGCTTGACACCTCAGCTACGATCTTGTGCCCTCGGCAGGATCTGGTAGATAGTCAGTCTTCTTAGCCTCTTTCATTTGTAGATGTCTGTACTCAGACATGTTAAGCTTCCACATGTGCTTTGATTTGTATGCTATGATTGTTGGGTCATGAGACCCATGTTTGTATATCTCGCTCCTCGGAGCCTAATGAATAAATACTTGAGTCGTAGAGTTATGTTGTGATGCCATGTTGTATTTACACATATCAAGCATATTGTGTGTATGATTGAAATGCTTGGTATGTGTGGGATCCGACAACCTAGTTGTTTATCCTTGGTAGCCTCTCTTATGGGGAAATGTAGTCTTGTGCTTCCATGAGCCATAGTAGTCCGCTACAGCCCGGTTCACCAGAGTCCTGCTAGCCCAGCACTACTGCTCCGAAACACTTGACTGGCCGACATGTGATTCACTTCGTTCCTGTCTCTGTCCCTTCGGGGAAATGTCACGTGGTGATATCCGGAATCCTGCCTAGCCTGCTACAGCCCGGGTTCTCGGAGTCCTATTAGCCCAGTATTACAGCCCGGATTCGCACGCTGCTGACCGACATGCTCGATGTTGATTCATGTATGCCTATCCCCATAAGTTAGTGCCACTTTGGGTTCACGACTCGTCATGTCGGCCCGGGTTCTCTGTCATATGGATGCTAGCAATACTATCATATACGTGAGCCAAAAGGTGCAAACGGCCCCGGGCCATGGTAAGGCGACACCCGTGGGAATACCGTGCGTGAGGCCGCAAAGTGATATGAGGTGTTACAGGCTAGATCGGTGTGACTTAGAATCGGGGTCCTGACAGCATTGGTACCAGAGCCTGACTGCCTATAGGATTACCAAGCCAACTGGTCGAAGTTGTGTCTAGAAATGCTTTAGTTATGTAGGGGAATTGATTGTGGAAGGGAACGTAAGGCTCTTTTTACTTCTTATACCCTAGGCCCTTCTGATCTGAGTCAACCTCTTCCTTTCTACGGGGATTAAGAACTAGGCCTTCTCATCTATCTATCAGAATGACGTGTTACTAATCCATAGACTTATAGGATTGATGGATTCATGTCTCAGTTCAGTTTCCAGTACTTCCATGTGTTCTTACTTGGCCTCGAAACCTTGATATTGTGATGTTGAGTGGTTATGCCACAATTTTAGCAGGATGTCTCAAATCTTTTTGAGCATTTATAGCCGTTATGTTGTTCGAGTCATCCCAGGTCTCTAAATAGTCTGATGCAATTGCAAACCCCTTCCTCCTGTTCCTGATGTCCATTTGGGCCAGATTAATCACACTAATCGGTGAGTTGAGGTACTCCATTGCCTCGACATATATGTTGGAGCTGTTATTATGACCCTAGGTGTCTGGGGGAGTCGCCTAGTAATCTAGCAATGCTTTGTATTCCCAGTGTGATGATTCTTGCCCCCATTCTTGAAAGCATCCCGTGATGCCATTCAGTTAGTAGGCCTTCTATTTCTGGGTTCTTAAGCCCAAGATTCACCCTACTTACCTCGTCTTGATAGCGTTTGCTAGTTCCTTTAGGATATTAGTAACCTTTGCGATAGTCCTCGAGGTACGTGGTACAATGTTCTTCCAATACCATGAACCAATATGGCAGTCTTAAACCAAAAGATCACAACAGGAGTGCTCTTGATGAGCTCTCCATTCTATATTGTGACTCTGCCAGTTCAACATTTCTGCATGGGTTATCCGGAAGAAATAACATGCTAATCCATGCATCCACAACTCAGGAAATTATATGTTCCTTTGAGTTGTCCCTCTTTAGTTGTATTCTAACCCTCGTCCATCAATTGATAGTCAGGAGTAGTTGTGCATTCGTGTTATCGATGCTTATTATTCTTGTGGTCCGTCGAGCCATTCTATTTCAGAATGACTAGGAGAAACAAATTCCAGTATCTCATCCATATCTAGGATTGGGTCAAAGCAGTTGTATTCCGCATATCAAAATGCCAATCCAGCTTTTGATTATGTTCTACCCTGAAGTATTGCCCTCTTTATGTCAGGAATATCATAGGAATTGCACAACCTCCTATGAACTCTTGATACAGTGATACTTCTCGCCATCATCGTTCATTCCTCGGCCTCCGTGTTATTGTAACCGGAATACCGACAAGTGAACCATGATGTGCGAAATCAATACTCCTAGCAACCGTGTTGCTTGGTAGTTAATGGACATTAATATCATTCTTAGTGTGTTGGTTATCGAATCACTATTCTAGGATTGATCGTGCTATCTTGTCCTTATTTCTGGTGCACTCTTCGATCTTTGAGTTAGGATTGAATCCCTTACTCTTCTGATCATGTCATCTTGCCTTGAAAAGCAAGAATGTTCTTGAGCTTAGAGACATATCGGTGGTTCGTGATGTTCCAAATATCTTCTCGGAAGTATTACCCCCTATTCAAGAATTCATCCGATTAACCAGTTAACTTGCTGATTAATCCCTACTCATAGGGTCACCGAGTAGCCGATAAACTAATAAATCGTCTGATTAATTGATTAAATGGCCGATTAACTTGCCAATTAGCCTATTAATCCCCTACTCGCCAGCCAACCGAGCAGTTACTAGTTAACGATTTCCTCAACAATGGCATTACCAGGTTGTCACCTAACCGCTATGTTGAGTTCATGATCATGTTGGTTTTCCTCCAAACCATCCATTCTCCAAGAAACTGTGTTGGATACCCTTGAGCTAGTTGGTTAAACCAAACAACAACTTGGAGAGTTGGAAGATAAAAGCTTAATCCACTTAGTTCACTTTAAAGGGGATATCTTGCGTGTGTGTGTGTGTTGATGAGAGATGATATCTTCATCGATTGTTCCTCGTGATCAGTTGTTGAATCTATCGTCTTATCCAAACCTTGATTTGAGTGTGGGCTATCATCAAATCAAGTTAGAACCAACGATATTCATAATGTTGTCTTACTCGTGGTTGTTCCTCGAGCATACACCATTACATCCTTTGGTTTGACCAATACTATCACTTTGTGCACATAATGGTGGAATTCCAGTGATATGGAAAATTCCGATGAGTTGTTGTTGAGCCCATCAGCAGCATCTTATCTCCACCATGATTCGTGTTAAACATTAAGCTAGTGTTGAAAACTTTGTAAACGATGCCTTCATGTTCCGCTCATGAAGCATACGTTTGGATGAAAGTAGCGACTTACTCTAAGTTCACGTGCAATCGATGTAAGTTGCCGCCGTGGATTCGAGAAAGCTTGTTGTTGCTTCCTCTGGAATCATCCCAAGTCAGTCATGCATGTGCGAAGTATACATTGGTTTGTGATATTAGCTACCTCCATTCCAAATGTATTTCCTAGCACGCCAAGCCACTGATTGACTTGTTCAAGGATAATAAGTTCTAAGTGCTAGTCCTGAAGGTACCAGACGGATTTGTACAGGATTTCGTTATCCTCGATGTTGGTTCCCAACCAGAACTCGGTAGTGTTTTATTATAAGACTACCATGTGGTCATGCTTGTCTAGGACAGTGTGTTCACAGGGGTGTAGCAGAACCAGCTCATGTTTTGGAGCTTGCTATCGTAGTTCTTCTCCCGAGATTCTCGCAACGTTATCTCGTCGATTTGTGTTGCAACTTTTCTTTTGCAGACATGTTGAGTCTGAAGTATCCTATCACTAACCAGATCTGAATCTCAGGCAGATATGATGGTTGGAACATTCCAACATTTGCATCTTGTTCCTAGCTTGCACCGTCTTTGCGCCATTTCACTATGGGCTGCCTCCATAGTAATTCCTATTCAGGATCATCTTCAAAAGTGGTCCTACCATGGATTCCACCCATTCTCGATGACAAGAAAAATCATCCCTTGCATTGTCTTTGACAAGGTAATCCACATCATCCATTCTAGTCCGAGTATGTCATTCTTTTGAACTCCTTCAAATGGTCGAATGTGATTGCCTTAGGTTGGTGTAAAGAGTCTCAATGATCTATGAATCAAAAGTAATTCTTTTTGCCACTTAAGGGAATACTTCTGCGAGTCACCTTCCTTAAGATGTCTCGTTATGGTATCATGGCAACTCAACTCCTCGCTACATTGACAACCGTTCACCACCTTCTTAGGTGTGGAATTGTTGCCTACCTAGTGAACCTTTGTCATGTCTTTCACTCCATCCCTCTGGACGTATGCTCCGTGTCTCAGCTCGAGAGTTGTTTCAGCGTCTCGCTCCATGAGTTGATCTTGAGTTGTTCGATCTTCGATAAGATCGATACTTCTAGAGTTTTATCTTTCCTCTCATTGTCATGTTAGTTGGAGTTCTCGGGGCAAGACATCGAGAAAATGATGGTGATCGAATCAGCGGTATTATGAAGTGCCACCTCGATCATGAAGATTGTGTTAGTTTGTGTTTCCCTTCCATCTTACCCTACGCATGAATCTCGAGACGAGATTCTTGCTTAGTGGGGGTGAGTTGTCACATCCCTAGCTCTACCATGTACTAAGCTAGCACTATCTATTGCATCATGTCTAACTTTAGCCGAAAGTTGAAATGGGGACTGATAAACCCTAGCAGCAAATGAAATACAACTAGGGTCAAATTAAATCTTTTCCATCTACCCAAAATGGCCTCTAGGAAAGTTCATTAAGTTTGGAATGGGTGAAAACTTCTCCCAAAAATGATGCACACATTTCTGGGACATTTCTGGATTTTGGAGTTAACTCACAAGTATTTGAATTTGGACAATTAAATTCTATAAATATATTTAAATGTCCAAATAATCTTGAAAACATTTGAGGGCTGTGGGAAATAATTTCCCAAGTGCCCACAAATATTTTGAGCTTTTTACAAAGTGGTTTGGCATTTTTGCTAAATCAAAAACAAAGGCAGAAATAGAAAAACAGAAAACTAAATAGAAAAGAGAAGGGAGAGAAAGTTACCTGGACCTACCTAATGTGCAGCCCACCTAGCCTGGCACTGTGCCGGCCCAGCCCACCTTCACCTCCCCTGTCATCTTCCTCCCTAGGCCAGTAGGCAGAGCGCGTGCTCGCCAGGCGCGCACACGCGCCCAAGCCACCTCCTGCCTGGTTGCCTGCGTCCTCGACACCCTGGGCGCCTCCATGTGTCGCCACGCAGCCCCCGACCTCTCTCCCACTCTCCCCGTGCCTCTTCCCTCTCCTTTGCTCTCCCCCTCGCGGCCACCCAAACGTAGCCGTCGCCGCCGCTCACCACCACCGCGGCCATCACACTCCCCACGCCCTGCCGCAGTGCCAAATCGCTCCGCCACGACGCCTCGCTTCTTCAAGCCGAATAACACCACCCCGGATGGCCTACAGTGACGCCCCCGAGCTCATCTTCCTCACCGGCATCTGAAGATCGCCGGCGTCGATTCGCTGTCTCCGACGCATCGCCGAGCCCACTGATCTGCTGGTCGACCTCCCTGTGAGCTCCCCTTTGGTTCTCCCCTAGTCCCGTAGTCCCGCTCGTCCCCTAGCTAGCATGCCGGCTTGGCCGAAGCTTTTCCGCCGCCGACCATGTTGCCGCCATCGAGCTAGTCACTGGAGCTCATGTCCGAGCACTCCATCGTGCTCAGCACGCTCCCCGTAGCACATATCACCCCACCGCCATCCTCCCCGTGCACCACAACGCGATCCCGCGCGCAACCGATCTCCGGCCGCCGCCATGAGGTTGTTTCCGGCGAGCTCCGGTCACCCCACGACCTCCCACCTGCTCCCCTGGATGCGGGCGAGCATGGGCTACGCCCCGGTGGTCTTCACGCGTCCAGCCGACGCCCGTGGCGCAGCCCCGGTGAACTTCCGCCGCCGATCTGTTCGTCGCCGGCCTAGGTCCGACGATGATGACATGGCATCATTATTAGCGGCTAATCCCCCAATTAGCACTCTAACAAAACCTGACAGCGGGCCCCACCACAGGGTCAAACCCCAGTCAGCGCTGGATTTGACTGTGGTTTAGTCCCTGTGTCAATGACACGCGGGTCCCACTAGCCAGGTTTGACCCTGGTCCACTCGGCTGACTTGCTGACGTAGTAGTGACATAATGCTGATGTCATTAATCATTTTCTGGATTAAAACTAATTCAGGAAATTCTAGAAAATGACTGAAACTTCAAAAAATCATAGAAATTAAACCGTAACTCCAAATGAAATAAATTATATATGAAAAATGATCAAAAAATCCAATCTAACCACATGTACCATTTTCATGCATGTTAGAACAACTATAGCTACTGTTTAGGAAAAATCAAATGAATGGCATTTAAATAACCATATGTGGAGTTTGAATTTGAACCTTGGGTTCAAACCAACTACACTTCATTGTGTTGCTAGTTGCATTAGGCCAAAACACAAGAATATTACCATGACATGATCATGCATCATATTTTTGCATTGCATTGATTGTGTCCTTCTTTGTTTGCCGGTAATTGTCCCCCTTCGGTAGATGTTGTTTCGGCGATGAGATCGATGACACCAATGAAGAACTATACTACCTTCAGAAGTGCCAGGCAAGCAAAACCCCCTTGTTCATTCCGATACAATCCCACTCTCTCGCTCCTGCTCTCTTTTACTGCATTAGGACAACAACGATTCAACTGGTACATGATGCGGTAGTTGAACCCCTGTCCTCTGCGTGACCTGTCATTGCCACAATAAATAGATGAAACCCACTAGCATGAGTAGGAGTTGTTTGAGCCCTGATGTGCCTACTCATTCATGCTTGTTTGTCATGCCTGCTACTGCTTAGAGTTGAGTCAGGTCTGATTCATCGGGGCTGAATTGGAATGGCGATGAACATGTCCTACTGTGTGTGAGCTAAGTGTGTGAACACGATTTGGTAAAGGTAGCGGTGAGAGGCCATGTAGGAGTACATGGTGGGTTGTCTCATTGAAACTGTCCTCAGGAACTGAGTTCTGTGTTTGTGATCCATGAACAGCTACTACCACTCATTGGGATCCTTAATTGACCCTCTCGACTTATTAACTGCCCTAGTCCTCTGTCCAGGAGTTGCAACTAGTTTCTAGTGTTTATATGATATGTGTTGGCGGCCATGCATAGCGCTGACCCTAGGGGTGGGCTATGATGCGGTAGATACACCGCGGAATGGTGTACCGGGCGCCCGTTTGGTGTCTCGAGAACCCTGCACACATCGTTTGGGGCTGTGAGCAAAACTCTGGCCGGATCTCCTCACAGATGGAACCCGAATAGGCGATAAACCTGGACTAGAGACTTGTGTGGTTAGTCAGGTCGTGGCCAACACCCTCGCCAGGCTTCCGCTTGAAGGTTGCCGAGATACATGACGTGTATATGGTGATAAGTGGTGGGAGCGTGTGTGAAGAAGTACACCCCTGCAGGGTTATCATTATCTATTCGAATAGCCGGATTCCTCGGATATGGAAACTTGTACCCCTTACATAGTTCATAACAAGTGAAAGTGGATACTCTAAAATGCGCAAGATAAGCGTGAGTGCTATGGATGGCGTTCTCGTAGGGAGACGGGAGCGGATCCATAGTGGTGTATTGATATGGTGAATATGTGGACTCGTGTGCGCCACCTCAAAAGAGTTACTTGCAGTCGTAGTTTAGGTTAGCCACTGAGTCAAAGCTGGCTTGCAGCAGTTAAACTCCACCACCCCCTTTATTGATACCGATGCATATGTAGTTAGTTCTGATGTAAGTCTTGCTGGGTACATTTGTACTCACGTTTGCTTAATTTATGTTTTGCAGAGAGACTTCAGTCTCGCTAGTAGTTCCGCGTGGACTTCGACATTTAGCTTGATACCTCAGCTACGATCTTGCGCCCTCGGCAGGATCTGGTAGATAGCCAGGCTTCTTAGCCTCTTTCATTTGTAGATGTCTATACTCAGACATGTTAAGCTTCCGCATGTGCTCTGATTTGTATGCTATGATTGTTGGGTCATGAGACCCATGTTTGTATATCTCGCTCCTCAGAGCCTAATGAATAAATACTTGAGTCGCAGAGTTATATTGTGATGCCATGTTGTATTTACACATATTGAGCATATTGTGTGTATGATTGAAATGCTTGGTATGTGTGGGATCCGACAACCTAGTTGTTTATCCTTTGTCGTGGTTTTGTCACGGCAGATTTCCTAGAGAAAGGACTTAGTCGTGGAGCCATCGCGATGGGTTAGCTTGAAGGGGTTAAAGCGGACACAAGGACGCAAGAGAGTTTATACTAGTTCGGCCCCTTCGATGAAGGTAAAAGCCTATGTCTAGTTGTTATGGAATTGATGGGGTTTCGATGACTAGGGAGCAAACAAGCTTCGCCTATGTCTCGAGTTGTTGTCTGTTGTCCCTGAGCCGCCGCCGGGTTGTCCCCTTATATACACAGGTGACTCCCGTCGGCTTACGGAGTCCCAATACCAGCTCATAGATGTGTCCGGTTTGGTCTCTACTTATTCCTAACTTTCCAATACAGGTTAACTACTAACGCCGGTTTACGGCTACAGGCCTTGAACCGACCATGGGCCTTGAGCCCTCCTCTGTCTTCTTGGGCTTTAACATACTTAACTACTGACGAAGTTAACCCAGCCCAGATAGGCCGGTTTACGCCCAGTGGTAATATCCACAACATTAGGCCCCATATTGATTTGAACGGGTTCATGTCAATCCTTTAATAAAGCTTCATCTTCAACATCTTTTTATAAATTGGTAAACCGCCATGATGTCATCTTCTCTGATTGCTGTAAACCAGAGTGACGTCACCTGTCATAAAGAAGCTATCCATTATGCTTCTTTGTTTAATAGATCGGCGGAAATCGAGGTGACAGCTCCATTTTGTGGCCCCTTGATTGTCGCGCCTGACTCATGTTCTTTCGCCTTATAAATATGACCGAAGGGTCATTTCTTTTCTCCTTCCGCACCTTCTTCGTCTTCCTCGCATCGCTAGCCTCAGAGCTCCGCCGCCGCTGTCGACCTCTGCCTCATCCTTGGCCGTTGCATCAACCTGAGCGCACAAGAACATCACGGCAACCTTCCGCATCTTTCTCAGCTCCGGTAAATCTTCTATCCTTTCCCCCGTAGATCTGGCCTAGGGTTTCGCAGTTCTTCAGTGTTCATCGTCTGCATCTTGCTCATACGATAGATCTTTAGATGAATCCGCAAATCTTTACTCTGTGCAACGATAGTTGTTTGACCTTCGGCTTCACTTATGCATCTCAAACCATAGATCTATATGAACGTTTTGCTCATTGGTTCGGTACTGCTCCTTTGAACCTCTAAGCATTTATCTCTTTTCTGAACTTGCTTCAGATCCAATGCTGTAAAGAAATCTTGTGAAACCTGTTTCTGCGTACTTTTCCATCCGCAATCTCAGCTTTTCAATTCTTAGATCAGGCGATTTAACCTTATAGAAAATTTTCCAAACCGGTATATGCCATTAGTCCCCTTGTTAAACCGCTAGATGTTGGTTGCTTCATGAAATTCCGGTTCAGATAGTTCAGTCTCCGGTTTAACAGTGCACATACCAACGTACCTTGATCAAATGCATTTTTGAACCGAGATCTTCTACCTTTCAGATTCTATCATGGCCAAACAAGTATATGAGTGCAATTGGGTTCCTTCTCGTGTCACAGAGGATCAACTGGACGATTTAGTCCTGATTGGCGCTTTAGGCAGTAAAGATACCATCCATTGGAGGGCTCCTGGCAAAGAATGCCCTCCCACACCTCGAGAAGGAGAGGTTGTTGTTTTCGTAGATCACTTAGCCCGGGGCTTTAAGCCGCCCGATTCTAAATTTTACCGGGATGTTTTAGCCGATTTCCAACTCCATCCGCAAGACACTGGCCCCAACTCTGTTACAAATATGTGTCACTTCCAAGTGCTCTGTGAGGTGTTCTTTCAAGAGGAGCCCACAGTGGAATTGTTCAGAGACCTTTTCCATTTAAACCGCCGTACTGAGTTTACTGATGGCTCTAATACAGAGTTGGGTGGCGTGGCGATTCAGAAAAGGAAAGAGGTCACATACCCTCACGCCAAGCTGCACAGTCACCCCAAGGAGTGGAATCAGACATGGTTCTACTGCAAAGACACCTCCCCTGCTGGTGATAATCCCTTGCCCAGCTTTCGTCCGGAGCGGCTCAGCAATACACACCCTTTTCCTCAAAGATTGACTGCTCAGGAGAGAAGCAAATATGCTCCCCAACTGTCAAAGCTCAGAGCCTTTATGGCCAACGGTTTAATAGGAGTTGATCTCACTCGCTGTTGGATATCATGGAGCATACTGCCCCTTAGTCAGCGCTCCAGTTTGATGTGCGAGTATACTGACAGTGTTGATGACCCACTGCGACATTCAAAAATCCAGCTCTCCGATGAAGAAATCACAGAGGCTGTGAATAAGATGCTGAATGAACCGGAACACGTCTGCGCTAGAACCGTCCTGCTTCCCTTCTGTGCCACCAACAAACCGACAGCTGTAAGATTTTGATTTTTCTCTTTGCTGAATCTGTTATTGATATGTCTGGTCATGGTTTAATATCAGTGTCTGCATAATCAGGGCAATGATCCGTTTTGGAGCAAAAAACTGCCACAGGAGAAACCAGAAAAACCAGACAAACCGGAAAGAGCAACCCGGCAAAAGACTAAAGCTGTGAAGAAGACTGCCCACAGGAAAAGAACCACTGCATCTTCTAATCCGGCCCCTGATGATGATGTGGATAATCTGGACTTTGAGGTAGAGCTTGACTCACTTGGTTTATTTTTCATGCGTCTTATTGATGATGATATTTGTCAGGATGATGCCGAAGCCAGCCACGCGGATGTTGCAGAGGTAATTATTCTCTCTTCTGATTCAGAAACTTTGCCTTCACAAAAAATCCGCCAGGCAAACCGAAAAGTTAAATTTTCTTATCCTCTTGCTTATTTGGATCCTAAATTTCTTATGAAGACCCAACAACATGAAGCTCGTCGCACAACCCGGCATAGCGGCCAGGTAGTTACCTCCGCCGGTTTACCGAATAGTCCGGTTCGGAAAAGCCATTCAGAGGTCTCTAATTTGCTTGTCAGTGCTTGTCCTAAAGCGGGCTGCTTTTGTCAACCTCTTAATCCGTCTGACTCCGATTACCAGGTTACTTCCCACTCATCTTCTGGCGAGTCATCGGCTACTCAGCTCCCACCGCTTAAAATGGTGCTTGGGTAAGCTATACTTATTGTGATGTTTGCAGTACATCGCCTTAGAACATATGCTGTATTTGATTTTATTATTCTTCTCAGGGCCAAACCTAGGCCAAGCAAGAAGGCCCGCCTGGACAAAACGGCCGAAGAAGATGTCATTTTTGAAGCAGGCAAGACACCCAATGCTGAAGCGGCTATTCCTGAGGATATTCCCAATGATCCACCGCAGCAAGATGATGATCTTATTGCTGAAGAGAGACCTACTGATACCTCAGGTCCTATCCATTAGCCCACAGGTTCCATCCAGATTGAAAGCTCCACCGGTCCAGCAAAACCTACTGACAAGCCAACAGCTCCGGTGCAAACCGGCGGTACCAAGGATGATGAGGTTGTCATTACTGGCACTGGCCATACTGAGCCAAGCAATCCTGTCGCTTTATCCAAACATTCTGCCAAGGAATAATTTGCTGCCTTTGGCAAAGGCAAGTGGAATGCCGATCTGATGACTTACGCTGCTCTGAACGCCCAAGATATCCATTCCGGCTATCTGAACCGGCTGTATACCAGTCGTGACTATGAAGCCGGTCTGGTTAATATGATGAAAGATAAATATGAGGTAACTTCCATATGCTCCTTCCTGCTTGTACGCTTCCATTCTTGCTGACTCTCCTAGCCCCCAAGGGCCGGTTTGAATAATATAAATCTTGATGCTTTGAAATTCGCTGATGTAGCCCCCAAGGGCCGGTTCAACTTAGCGTAGTTAAACCGGTACTTTATGTAATTGAAACTGCCGCATAAGAATATATATGATCAAATAGCCATTAGCCCCCAAGTGCCAAGCTGAATACTTGTATTGATCTTGGGACTTTGTAAATAATTGAAAGAGGAAGATCGAATATGCATTAGCCCCCAAGTGCTAAGCGCATAACTTGTTATGTGGTTGGTACTTGAATCCTTATACCGATTTGTTGAAGCATATATCTGTATGTATGCAGGCGGAGCTGAAGACGAAAGAAAACCAAGTCATCGATCTTCAAAAAAACCTGAAAACCCAACAAGCTGAAACTTCCAAAGCAAAAGAGGAATTGGCCAGCGCTTTAAGCGCCATGGAACAACTTAAGGAGAACTTCAAGAAGAAACGGGCGGATTGGGCCACTGAAAAGTCCGCTTTGATCAAACGAGCAGAGGATGCCGAGGCTGTACTAAAACCAGTGACGGATGAACTGACCAGCATAAAGCGGCACGTGCATGCCATGACCACTGTTATCTTTGGTAAGCCAGCTTGCCTTCTGAATTGGCTCTGCCTTCTTACAAAGTCGCCGGTTTATTAACCCTTTATGGTATTTCAGGGACACGCATTGGTCACTTGGGGTCAGATGTGCGGAAGAAATTGAAAGCCGCCTATACATTGGTTGAACAATTGTATACTGGTGCCCAACGGATCATCTGTACCGTGTCTCATAACAAACCGGCGCCCACTTTGATTCAAGATACTCTGATGAAACTGTCAGTGCTTCCTGCCCGGGTTGAAGAGCTGAAGAAATCTGCTGCTCGAACCGGTGCAATCAATGCCTTAATCGGGCAAAAGCCTGGGTGCCGGATTTTGATCCTATTGAAGCGGCTCAGGGCTATCCCAGCTTGAAGGAAGACGGGTCACAATTTGGTGAAGCGGATCTGTGAGCAATAAACCGGGAGGTACGTCCGCTAGCTTGTCAGTTGGCTGAAGAAGCAGACTTGTCTCATTATCAAGCACAATATGACAGTCAGAACAAGCGAATAGCTGCACCAATCCATGAATCGGAAAATCTGATCCCTCCAATCCTAAGCATACTTACGCTCCCGATATTGACCCGTCATTGTTGATCCATGATGAAGCTGTTTTTCAAGCATTAATGGGAATCGACTGGACAACTGTGGATTTCCAGCCACTGGGTAGAGAAACGAAGGCTGAAGCGGCGCAGGATGACCCACAACCATCAGGCCAGGCTGGTGACTAAGCTTGAACCGGAAGCCGGTTTTAAAACTGCCTCTCCTTTGTGAAAAACAATTATATTATTATGGGCACCATGTTGCCTTGTAATAGGCTAGCTGATACCTTTGATGTTGATATGCCTTCATGCATAATTTGCTCTTCCTGTGGTAATGAACTGCCATCGTTGAGCGTGAAGTTGGCTTGGCCAATCTTGAAGTGGAGTTTTGCAAACCCACACTGTTGGAGGAGATAACAGCTCCTGTGTATATATATGACGCTGGTTTACCATGTAAACCATGCCGGGTTATAATAAACACCGTGTTACTCCATAAGAGGATGTTAACAACAAGGATCAAACTGGGCAAATAGTCTCCGGATTGACGTGAACTGTGTTCCGTCAATTGATTGGTTAAAAAACTTTGTCGGTTTAAAAAACGCAATAAAAAGCAAAAAAAACCTTCAAAGAAAAGTGTAAAGAAAAAGTAATGACAAAACCGTTTGCCAAAAAAGGTTTATTTAAGCTAATCAAATGGCGTTACCATGGCCAAACACGACCAAGCTCCCGGTAGGTGTAACTATGGTTCTAGTCAGCCAGGTCCCCAAATGAAACCGTGGCATTTATGCCGACCAAATGGCATGGTCATGGTTCGGGTTCGACCAAACCCCCAAGTGATTCTGTGGCCTTAGGCCGATCAAGAGGCATGAGTGGTTCAGACATGACCAAGTCCCCAAGTGATCTGGTGGCTCTCGCCTATCAAGAGGCATGGTATTGGTTCGGACACGACCAATCCTCCAAGTGATATAACACGATGCTTTTAGCAAAGCAAACACAAGGGGTAAACCAGAAGCCGCTTTAAAACAACTCCATGTAACCACACATGATGTAAAAGAACAGATACCCCACTTTAGCTGAGGTTCCGGTTTATTATATTTAATATATACATCGCTGTAATATGTACATTAGTAGAACCAATGGCTCAGGTATAATAAGGCCGAAGATGAGCTATGTTCCATGGCCTGTTGGTCTCCTCCTCTGATGTACGTGAGTCCTTATGTTATCGAATATCGATCAGATAATATGACCCGTTGTGCAGATTCTTGCTGACCACGAAAGGCCCCTCCGAAGGTGGGGATAACTTATGCATACCAGTCTGATCTTGGATGATCCGAAGCACCAAATCTCCCTCTTGAAAGGTTCTGGTTCTGACCCGGCGACTGTGATAACGACGAAGATCCTGATGGTAAATCGCCGATCGGGCGGCTGCGATGTCACGCTCTTCATCCAATCGGTCCAAAGCATCTTGCCGTGTTGTCTCGTTGTCCGCTTCAATATAAGCCATTACACGAGGTGAATCATGACGGATATCACTGGGGAGGACCGCCTCCTCTCCATAAACCATGAAGAATGGTGTGTATCCTGTTGATCTGTTGGGTGTTGTATTGATGCTCCATAGCATAGATGGTAATTCTTCTACCCAACAACCCGGCGTTCTCTGCAAAGGAACCATGAGCCGGGGCTTGATGCCTCTCAGGATCTCTTGATTAGATCTTTCTGCTTGACCATTGGACTGTGGATGTGCCACTAATGAAACATCGAGCCGGATGTGCTCCCGTTCGTAGAACTCCTTCATAGCAACTTTGGACAAATTGGTACCATTATCTGTGATAATACTGTGCGGAAAGCCAAACCGGAAAATCACCTTTTTGATGAACTGAACTGTCGTGGCCGCATCACACTTGCTAATAGGTTCTGCCTCCACCCACTTTGTAAACTTGTCAACCGCCACTAGGAGGTAGGTCTTCTTATCTTTGGACCTTTTGAAAGGCCCAACCATATCCAGCCCCCAAGTCGCAAACGGCCAAGTAATTGGAATCATTCTCAATTCTTTAGCCGGTACATGAGCACGTCTTGAAAACCTTTGGCAACCATCACATCGTCTGACCAGATCCTCCGCATCAGCATGAGCAGTTAACCAATAGAAGCCATGGCGAAACGCTTTAGCCACCAGAGACTTTGAACCGGCGTGGTGACCACAATCTCCTTCGTGGATCCCACGCAAAATTTCATGGCCTTCTTCAGGGGACACGCAATGTTGAAAAGCTCCTGATAAACTGCAATGATGCAACTCGCCGTTGATGATAGCCATGGACTTGGATCGCCGGATTATCTGCCGGGCCAGAATCTCATCCTCTGGCAACTCGCCCCGGTTCTTGTACGCCAGGTAAGGAAGCGTCCAATCCAGAATAACATGAAGAGCTGCCGCCAATTGAACCTCCGGATCAGGAATAGCCAAATCCTCTTCACCAGGGATCTTCACCGACGGGTTGTGAAGCACATCCAGAAAAACATTGGGCGGGACCGGTTTGTGCTGAGAGCCCAACCGGCTTAAAGCGTCCACCGCTTCATTTTTCCGCCGGTCCATGTGGTCCACCTGATAGCCTCTGAAATAACCTACAACAATATCCACCTCACGACGATATGCTGCCATGAGTGGGTCCTTGGAGTCCCAAGTGCCAGACACCTGCTGAGCCACAAGGTCCGAGTCACCGAAGCACTTAACTCGACTTAGGTTCATCTCCTTAGCAATCCGGAGACCATGGAGCAAGGCTTCATACTCAGCTGCATTGTTAGTACAAGGGAACATTAAGCGGAGAACATAACAAAACTTATCACCTCGTGTGGATGTTAATACGACTCCAGCCCCCGAGCCTTCCAATTGCCTGGATCCGTCAAAATGGATGGTCCAATACGTATGATCCGGCTTTTCTTCAGGTGCTTGCATTTCTGTCCAATCATTGATGAAATCAACAAGTGCTTGAGACTTAACCGCTGTCCGAGGCACATACTTCAAACCGTACGGCCCCAGCTCTATAGCCCACTTTGCAATCCGGCCAGTTGCTTCCCGGTTCTGGATGATATCTCCCAAAGGAGCAGAACTGACCACTGTAATTGGATGCCTTGGAAGTATTGTTTAAGCTTCCGGCTTGCCATAAAAACTCCATACACCAGCTTCTGCCAATGCGGATACCTTTGCTTGGACTCAATGAGCACCTCACTGATATAATAGACCGGACGTTGAACCGGATGCTCCTTACCTGCCTCCTTTCGCTCTACCACAATAACCACACTGAACGCCCGAGCATTAGCAGCAACATATAGAAGCAACGGCTCCTTGTCAATGGGAGCAGCGAGTACAGGCGGATTGGCCAATTGTCGTTTTAAGTCCTCAAATGCTTCATTAGCAGCATAACTCCAGACAAACTGGTCCGTCTTTTTCAACATCTGATACAAAGGGATTGCCTTCTCACCGAGGCGACTGATAAACCGACTTAACGCAGCAATCCGGCCTGCCAGGTGCTCAACATCATTGATACACTTCAGTTTAGCGAGGGAGGTGATGGCCGTGATCTTCTCCGGATTAGCCTCAATTCCCCTATTGGACACCAAGAAGCCTAATAACTTGCCCGCTGGTACACCAAAGACACACTTGTCCGGATTAAGCATCATCTTGTATGTCCTCAGGTTATCAAAGGTTTCCTTCAAATCATCAATCAGAGTCTCCTTCTCCCTGGACTTAACCACGATATCATCCACGTAAGCATGTACATTACGGCCAATCTTGTCACATCCCTAGCTTCTGGTGCTGCCTGGTGTGTGCATCATGTTTAAATTCTGAAATTTGAACTGAGGGAAATTGGAAGAATCAAAACCCTAAATAAAAGAAGGGCAAAAACCCTAAAATCTCATTCATTGCTCCAAAATGCTCTCCTTAGATGTTTAATATTTTTGGCAAGGGTTTTGATCCAAACCAAAAATGATGAGCATTTTAAAAGGATTTATTTTTGGGACTTTGAATTTAAATCATTACTTATTTGCATTTGGGCATTTAAATACTATAAAATATTTTAAATGCTCAAATAATCCCAAACTGAAATGTCTACTGTAGGATATATTTCTAACAGTGGTCATGAGCAGTTGCATGATTTTTGGGATTGATTTAGTATTTTTAATAAAGCCACAAAGCTGCAGAAAAAAAATAGAAAACAATAAGTAAAAGACAGAGCAGAGAAAACTTACCCGACGCTTACCTGAGGCCCACCCACCTGGTGGCCCAGCAGAAGCCGGCCCAGCCCACCACTGCAGCCCTCCGTCGTCTTCCTCCCCTCGCCCCGAAGCAGCTGCGTGCTCGCACGCGCACGGCCGCGCGGCCACCTCCTGCTTGCCGACAAGCCCCTGGCCGTGTGGACGACTCCCGCAGGCCGTCCCGATCCCGCTGACCGTTTCGCTCACTCTCCCCCCTCGACCCTCCCTCCTCTGCTCCCTCTCTCCCGCCTGGACCGAACGGAGCCGCCGTCACCGACGAGCTCCCTCGCGGCCACAGCCACCCCCTCGCTCCCTCTCCACACCCCTGAGCTCCGTCCCGACCCCATGAAGCTCCACCACGACGCATGCAACGCCGGGTGCCCTGTAGCCACGCCATCACCGCCATCTTCATCGCCACGGCCGGCAATCGCCGCCGTTCGATTCGCCGCCGACAGGACATCCCCGAGCCCACTTAGCGTCTCGTCCGACTCCCCGTGAGCTCCTCTTCTCTTCCCCTCACTCCCCGCACCTGATTTCGTCCCCTAGCTCCTTCTTCCACCACGGCCGAAGCTCGCCGCCGCCGTGCCTCGTCGCCGTCGTGGCCAGAGCCACTGGAGCTCCCACCTGAGTGCACCATCGTGCTCAGAATGTCTCCACGAGCCCGTTGCCTGCCGCAGCTCGCCCTCTCGTGCTCCCTAGTGGTCGCCTGTGTCTCACCCGAGCTCCGGCGGCCGCAACCGAGCTCGCCGCCGTCGACTCCGGCCACCCCAGGCCCGGAGACCACGACCATCCGACGCGCCATCGCGCCAGCTCCCCGTAGAGCCAAAGGGCGCACCGAACGGTGCAGTATAGAGGAAACCCGAGCCACCCCGGTGCGTCTCCGCCGCGTTTTGGGTCGTCGCCGGCGAAACTCCAGCGACTGCCGACGTGGCACGCTTAATTAGCGCTAATGACGCCCTAATCAACCCCCTAGGCCACTGACTGTGGGCCCCACCCCTGGTCAAACCTCAGTTAGCGCTGGGTTTGACCGGGATTAGCTCCTGTGTCACTGACGTGTGGCCCCCACACGTCAGGTTTGACCTGGGGCGCCCAGTTGACCCTGCTGACGTCACTGTGACGTGGGGCTGACGCAATAAGTATTTTCTGGATTTAAAAAATATCAGGAAATTCCAGAAAATAGCTAAAACTTCAATAAATCATAGAAATTCAACCGTAACTCCAAATTAAATAATTTATATATGAAAAATTATCAGAAAAATTCAAGGAATCCATCTGTACCATTTTCATGCATGTTAGAACAACTTATCACTACTGTTTAGAGCAAATGAAGTGAATGACATCTAAATAACCACATATGGAGTTTGAATTGAATCTTGGATTCAAACCAACTTCATTTAATCTGGTTTTAGGTGCATTAGCCCAAAACACATTCATATTGCCATGTCATAGCATGCATCATATTGTGCATTGCATTGATCGTGTTTTTCTGTATTTGTCGGTAATTGTCCCCTCTCGATAGACGTGTACCGACGATGTGATCGATGACACCGATGAAGAGCTATGTTATCTTCAGAAGTGCCAGGCAAGCAAAACCCCCTTGTTCATTCCGATAAAATCCCACTCTTTCGCTCCTGCTCTCTTTTACTGCATTAGGACAACAACGATATATTTGTTACTTGCTGCGGTAGCTGAACCCCTTTATCCTCTGCATGACCTGTCATTGCCACAGTAAATAGATGAAACCCACTAGCATGAGTAGGAGTTGTTTGAGCCCTGTTGTGCCTACTCATTCATGCTTGTTGTCATGCCTACTACTGCTTAGAGTTGTGTCAGGTCTGATTCATCGGGGATGAATCAGAGGCGTGTGAACATGTCCCAATGTGTGTGAGCTAAGTGTGTGAACACGATTTGGTAAAGGTAGCGGTGAGAGGCCATGTAGGAGTACATGGTGGGTTGTCTCATTGCAGCCGTCCTCAGGAACTGAGTTCTGTGTTTGTGATCCATGACCAGCTACTACCACACATTGGAATGCTTAAGTGCCCCTCTCGACTTATTAATCAACATGATCTCTGTCCAGGAGTTGCAACTAGTTTCTGGTGTTTGTAGGTAGTGTTAGTAGTCTACCAAGTGGCACCCGGTACAGGTGGGCTTGGGAAAGACTAGGCACAGTGGCCCGGTGTACCAAGTGGCACCCGGTTGGTGGGCTTGGGAACCCTGCACACATCGTTTGGGGCCGTAAGCGACACCCCGGCCGGATCTCCTTGCGGATGGAACCCGAATAGGCGATAAACCTGGACTAGAGACTTGTTCGGTTAGTCAGGTCGTGGCCGACTCCCTCGCCCGGCTTCTGCTTGAAGGTTGCCGAGGTACATGACGTGTACAGGGCGGTAAGTGGCGGGAGCGTGTGTGAAGAAGTACACCCCTGCAGGGTTATCATTATCTATTCGAATAGCCGGATTCCTCGGATATGGAAACGTGGACCCCTTATATTAGTTCATAGACAAGTGAAAGTGGATACTCTAAAATACGCAAGATAAGCGTGAGTGCTATGGATGGCGTTCTCGTAGGGAGACGGGAGCGGATCCATAGTGGTGTATTGGTTGGTGAATATGTGGACTCGTGTGCGCCACCTCAAAAGAGTTACCTGCAGTCGTAGTTCAGGATAGCCACCGAGTCAAAGCTGGCTTGCTGCAGTTAAACTCCTCCACCCCCTTGTTGATAATGATGCATATGTAGATAGATCTGATGTAAGTCTTGCTGGGTACATTTGTACTCACGTTGCTTAATTTATGTTTTTGCAGAGAGACTTCAGTCTCACTAGTAGTTCCACGTGGACTTCGACGTTTAGCTTGTTACCTCAGCTACGATCTTGAGCCCTCGGCAGGATCTGGTAGATAGTCAGGCTTCTCAGCCTTTTTCATTTCTAGATGTCTGTACTCAGACATGATAGCTTCCGCTTGTGCTTTGACTTGTATGCTCTGAATGTTGGGTCGTGAGACCCCTGTTTGTAATATCTTGCTCCTCGGAGCCTATTGAATAATTACTTGAGTCGTAGAGTCATGTTGTGATGCCATGTTGTATTTGCACATATCGAGCATATTGTGTGTATGTTATTGAAATGCTTGGTATGTGTGGGATCTGACTATCTAGTTGTTTATCTTTAGTAGCCTCTCTTACCGGGAAATGTCTCCCAGTGTTTCCATTGAGCCTTGGTAGCTTGCTACTGCTCCGGAACACTTAGGCTGGCCGGCATGTGTCCTTCTTCGTTCCTGTGTCTGTCCCTTCGGGGAAATGTCACGCGATGAATACCGGAGTCCTGTTAGCCCGCTACAGCCCGGTTCACCGGAGTCCTGCTAGCCCAGTGCTACAGCCTGGATTCACTCGCTGATGACCGACACGTTCGATGCTGGGTCATGGATGCCTGTCCCTGTAAGTCTGTGCCACTTTGGGTTTACGACTAGCCATGTCAGCCCAGGCTCCTTATCATATGGATGCTAGCGACACTGTCATATACGTGTGCCAAAAGGCGCAAATGGTCCCGGGCAAAGGTAAGGCGACACCCGTGGGAATACCGTGCGTGAGGCCGCAAAGTGATATGAGGTGTTACATGCTAGATCGATGTGGCATTGAGTCAGGGTCCTGACAGCGTTGGTATCAGAGCTTGACTGCCTGTAGGATTACCAAGCCAAACTGGTCGAAGTTGAGTCTAGAAATTCTTAGTTATATAAGGGAATTGATTGTGGGATGGAACGTAAGGCTCTTTTTTTACTCCTTATACCTCATGGCCTTCTGATCTGAGTCATCATCTTCTCTTCTACGGGAATTAAGAACTAGGCTATCTCTTCTTTCTATCAGGATCACGTGTTACTAATCCGTAGACTTATAGATTGTTGGATTTAAGTCTCAGTTCAGTTTCTATTATCTCTGTATGTTAACTGTTGATCTCCAAACCTTGATTTTGTGCTTCTGAGTGGTTATGCCACCCTTTTGTGAATGTCTCAAATCTTTTCTGAGCATTTACAGTCGTTATGCTGTCCGAGTCATCCCAGGTTTCTAAGTAGTCTGATGCATTTGCAAATCCTTTCTTCCCGTTTCAATGGGCCAGATTAACCACACTAATCAGTGAGTTGAGGTACTCCGTTACCTTGACATATATGTTGGAGATATTATTATGACCCTAGGTGTCTTAGGGGATCATCTAGTAATTTAGCCATGATTTGTGTTCCCAGTGTGATGATTCTGGCCATCATTCTCGCAAGCATCCCGTGATGCCACTTAGTTAGTAGGCATTTCACTTCTGGGTTTTGAACCCGAGATTCACCCTACTTACATCATGTTGATAATTGCTAGCTCCTTTAGGATATTAGTAACCTTGTGATAGTCCTCGAGGTCCGTGGTATTTCCTTCTTCCAATTACCATGAACCATTCTTGGCAGGAGTTCTTCTGAACCAAAAGATGACAACAAGAGTGCTCTCGATGAGTTCTCCATGCTATATTGTGACTCTGCCAGCTCAACCTTTCTGCATGGGTTATCCGGAAGAAATATGTTGAACTTGGTTCGACATACTAACCTATGCATCCACAACTCAGAAAATTATATGTTCCTTTGAGTTGTTCTCCTTAGTTGCATTCTGACCCTCGTCTATCAATTGATAGTCAAGAGTATGCGTGCGTTCTTTTATCGATGCCTATTACTCTTGTGGTCCGTCAAGCCATTCTATCGCGGAATGACTAGGAGAAACAAACTCCAGTACCTCATCCATATCTAGGATTGGGTCAAAGTAGTTGTATTCCGCAGATCAAATGCCAATCCAGCTTTTGGTTCTATTCTACCTTGGAGTATTACCCCCTTTATGTCAGAATTGTCATGAGAACTGCACCAACTCTCATGAATTTTGACGTAGTGATACTTCTCACCATCATTAGTCATTCCCCGGCCCTCGTGTTGATGCAACCGGAATACCGACAAATGAATTGTGATGTGTGAAATCAATACTCCTAGCAACCTTGTTGCTTGGTAGTTAAAGGATAATAATTTTATTCTTAGTATGTTGGTTATTGAATCACCATTCTAAGATTGATCGTGCTACCTAGTCCTTGTTTCCTGGTGCACTCTTTGATTGATGAGTAGGATTTTGTCAAGTCCTCTCTCATTTGATCATATCATCTTGCCTTGAAAAGCAAGATTGTTCTCGAGCTTAGTAACATATCGGTGGTTCGTGATTTCCGAAGATCTTCTCGGAAGTATTACCAGGTTGTCACCTGACCGCTATGTTGAGCTCGTGATCAAGTTGGTTTCTTGTGAACCACCTTCTCTCCAAGAATCGGTGTTAGATATCCCTGAGCTAGTTGGTTAAGCTAAACGACAACTTGGAGGGTTGGAAGATAAAAGCTTGCCTGACTTAGTTCGTTCCAAAGGGATAATCTTGTGTAGTGTGTGTTGAAGAAAGATGATATCTTCATCGATTGGTCCCTGTGATCAGTTGCTGGACCTATTGTCTTATCAATCCTTTGATTTGAGTGTGGGCTATCGTCAAATCAAATCAGTACCAATGATGTTCGTAATGTTGTCTTATTCGTGGTTGATCCCTCGAGCATACACCATTACACCTTTGGCCTGACCAATGCTATCACCGTGTTCACATGATGGTGGAAGTCCAGTGATATGGAAATTCCGATGAGTTGTTGTTGAGCCCATTGACAACATCCTTATCTCCTCCATGATGTTGTTGAACATTAAGTTAGTGTTGGAAACTTTTGAAAGCATTTTCTTCATGCTAGCTCATGAAGTACTTGTTTGATGAAAGGAGTGACTTCCTTTGATTCACGTGCATTTTGATGTAAGTTGCCGTCGTGAATTCGAGAAAGTTTGTTTTTGCTCCTTTGGAATCATCCCAAGTCGGTCATGCACGTGCGAAGAATTCTGTGGTCTGTTAGACTGATCATCTTCATTCCATATGTATATCCTAGCACACCAAGCCACTGATTGACTTGTTCAAGGAAAAGAAGTCTATGCTTGGGATCTAATACATGGACTTGCGTAAAGACTTCGATATCCTCGATGATGGCTCCCAACCAGAACTCGGTAGTGCTTTATTGTAAGACTACCCTGTGGGCATGCTTGTCTGGAACAACGTGTTCACATGTTTGTAGCAGAACCAGCTCATGTTTTGGAGCTTGCTATCGTAGTTCATTTTCTGAGAATCTCGCAACGTCATCTCGTCGATTTGTGTTGCAAACTTTCATTTTTCTTCCTAGACCCGATGAGTCTGGAATATCCTGACACCAACCAGATCTGAGTCTCAGGCAGATATGATGGTTGGAATATTTTCCCAAGAACTATAATATTGGTTCCTCGATAACTGGTAAAGTGGATGTCGTGGCCAGCCCCACCCAGCCGAAAGACCTATTATTGTAGTATCTTGATTGAAGAAGTTGGCCACCTCCCCATAAGGATTTCGTAGGAATTACCTCTGTAACTGTTCCTTATGGATTCTAGTGCTCCCGAAGTCCGACCTTTTTACTTGATGTTCTAGATATCAAACCATATCTATGAGTGGGTTACACTAACACATCAAGGAGAACATTAGAAGCGGAGTGCTAAATGTCTCTCGGTCGATCATCCAGATTTTGTTTCCTTGGCCTCGCCAGGGTGAAATCTGAGTTGATGTTATCTTCCTATGCATCTGCATCGTCCATCGTTGTTCATCATGGTGGTATGTTGTGTTGCCAGGATTCTTGACACGGATGTTGGTAAAACCTTGATGAATATGGAAATGCTCAAGTTCTTGAGAGCACGCACAAGCGCTATGTTATCATCGGCACTAACTGGGTTTGCTCTCAGCTTCCTCGGCAATGCTATGATCTTTTCAAACAGTGAATTCACTCTCTGTTGTTGGGTTTTTCCCCAGTTACCAGAATCATTCCCAGCATTTGCATTTTGTTCCTAGCTTGCACCGCCAATGTGCCATTCTACCATGGGTCTCTTTCATCTCCGGTGATAAGAAAATTCATCCATTACGTTGTCTTCAACAAGGTAATCCACATCATCCAAGTCCAAGTATGCCATTCTACCGACCCCGCCAATCGATTGCTGTGATTTGCCTTAGGTTGATATAGAGAGTCTCAATGATCTCCATATCAAAGGTAATTCTTTTTGCCACTTAAGATAATAATCTACGAATTACCCTTCTACAGGATGTTTCGTCGTGGTGTCATGGCAATTCAACTCCTCGCTACGTTGACAACCGATCGCCACATTCTTAAGTCTGGAATTGTTGTCTACCTAGTGAACCTCGTCACCTGCTCCACTCCATCCCTCTAGAGGTATGCTTCGTCTCTCAGCTCGAGAGATGTTGCTATGTCACATTCCGGGAGTTAATCCTGAGTTGTTCGACCTTCGAGAAGACCGATCCTTCCAGAGTTTTCCTTTCCTCTTCTTGCCATGATTAGCTGGAATTCTCAGAGCAAGACGACAAGACAAAGATGGTGTTCAAATCAACGTTTATTTGAAGTGCAACCTGGATCATGAAGATTGTACTAGTTTGCGTTTCCCCTTCATCCTACCCTACGCTTGAATCTCGAGACGAGATTCTTGTTTAGTGGGGGTGAGTTGTCACATCCCTAGCTTCTGGTGCTGCCTGGTGTGTGCATCATGTTTAAATTCTGAAATTTGAACTGAGGGAAATTGGAAGCCTCAAAACCCTAAATAAAAGAAGGGCAAAACCCCTAAAATCTCATTCATTGCTCCAAAATGCTCTCCTTAGATGTTTAATATTTTTGGCAAGGGTTTTGATCCAAACCAAAAATGATGAGCATTTTAAAAGGATTTATTTTTGGGACTTTGAATTTAAATCATTACTTATTTGCATTTGGGCATTTAAATACTATAAAATATTTTAAATGCTCAAATAATCCCAAACTGAAATGTCTACTGTAGGATATATTTCTAACAGTGGTCATGAGCAGTTGCATGATTTTTGGGATTGATTTAGTATTTTTAATAAAGCCACAAAGCTGCAGAAAAAAAATAGAAAACAATAAGTAAAAGACAGAGCAGAGAAAACTTACCCGACGCTTACCTGAGGCCCACCCACCTGGTGGCCCAGCAGAAGCCGGCCCAGCCCACCACTGCAGCCCTCCGTCGTCTTCCTCCCCTCGCCCCGAAGCAGCTGCGTGCTCGCACGCGCACGGCCGCGCGGCCACCTCCTGCTTGCCGACGAGCCCTTGGCCGTGTGGACGACTCCCGCAGGCCGTCCCGATCCCGCTGACCGTTTCGCTCACTCTCCCCCCTCGACCCTCCCTCCTCTGCTCCCTCTCTCCCGCCTGGACCGAACGAAGCCGCCGTCACCGACGAGCTCCCTCGCGGCCACAGCCACCCCCTCGCTCCCTCTCCACACCCCTGAGCTCCGTCCCGACCCCATGAAGCTCCACCACGACGCATGCGACGCCGGGTGCCCTGTAGCCACGCCATCACCGCCATCTTCATCGCCACGGCCGGCAATCGCCGCCGTTCGATTCGCCGCCGACAGGACGTCCCCGAGCCCACTTAGCGTCTCGTCCGACTCCCCGTGAGCTCCTCTTCTCTTCCCCTCACTCCCCGCACCTGATTTCGTCCCCTAGCTCCTTCTTCCACCACGGCCGAAGCTCGCCGCCGCCGTGCCTCGTCGCCGTCGTGGCCAGAGCCACTGGAGCTCCCACCTGAGTGCACCATCGTGCTCAGAACGTCTCCACGAGCCCGTTGCCTGCCGCAGCTCGCCCTCTCGTGCTCCCTAGTGGTCGTCTGTGTCTCACCCGAGCTCCGGCGGCCGCAACCGAGCTCGCCGCCGTCGACTCCGGCCACCCCAGGCCCGGAGACCACGACCATCCGACGCGCCATCGCGCCAGCTCCCGGTAGAGCCAAAGGGCGCACCGAACGGTGCAGTATAGACGAAACCCGAGCCACCCCGGTGCGTCTCCGCCGCGTTTTGGGTCGTCGCCGGCGAAACTCCAGCGACTGCCGACGTGGCACGCTTAATTAGCGCTAATGACGCCCTAATCAACCCCCTAGGCCACTGACTGTGGGCCCCACCCCTGGTCAAACCTCAGTTAGCGCTGGGTTTGACCGGGATTAGCTCCTGTGTCACTGACGTGTGGCCCCCACACGTCAGGTTTGACCTGGGGCGCCCAGTTGACCCTGCTGACGTCACTGTGACGTGGGGCTGACGCAATAAGTATTTTCTGGATTTAAAAAATATCAGGAAATTCCAGAAAATAGCTAAAACTTCAATAAATCATAGAAATTCAACCGTAACTCCAAATTAAATAATTTATATATGAAAAATTATCAGAAAAATTCAAGGAATCCATCTGTACCATTTTCATGCATGTTAGAACAACTTATCACTACTGTTTAGAGCAAATGAAGTGAATGACATCTAAATAACCACATATGGAGTTTGAATTCAATCTTGGATTCAAACCAACTTCATTTAATCTGGTTTTAGGTGCATTAGCCCAAAACACATTCATATTGCCATGTCATAGCATGCATCATATTGTGCATTGCATTGATCGTGTTTTTCTGTATTTGTCGGTAATTGTCCCCTCTCGATAGACGTGTACCGACGATGTGATCGATGACACCGATGAAGAGCTATGTTATCTTCAGAAGTGCCAGGCAAGCAAAACCCCCTTGTTCATTCCGATAAAATCCCACTCTTTCGCTCCTGCTCTCTTTTACTGCATTAGGACAACAACGATATATTTGTTACTTGCTGCGGTAGCTGAACCCCTTTATCCTCTGCATGACCTGTCATTGCCACAGTAAATAGATGAAACCCACTAGCATGAGTAGGAGTTGTTTGAGCCCTGTTGTGCCTACTCATTCATGCTTGTTGTCATGCCTGCTACTGCTTAGAGTTGTGTCAGGTCTGATTCATCGGGGATGAATCAGAGGCGTGTGAACATGTCCCAATGTGTGTGAGCTAAGTGTGTGAACACGATTTGGTAAAGGTAGCGGTGAGAGGCCATGTAGGAGTACATGGTGGGTTGTCTCATTGCAGCCGTCCTCAGGAACTGAGTTCTGTGTTTGTGATCCATGACCAGCTACTACCACACATTGGAATGCTTAAGTGCCCCTCTCGACTTATTAATCAACATGATCTCTGTCCAGGAGTTGCAACTAGTTTCTGGTGTTTGTAGGTAGTGTTAGTAGTCTACCAAGTGGCACCCGGTACAGGTGGGCTTGGGATAGACTAGGCACAGTGGCCCGGTGTACCAAGTGGCACCCGGTTGGTGGGCTTGGGAACCCTGCACACATCGTTTGGGGCCGTAAGCGACACCCCGGCCGGATCTCCTTGCGGATGGAACCCGAATAGGCGATAAACCTGGACTAGAGACTTGTTCGGTTAGTCAGGTCGTGGCCGACTCCCTCGCCCGGCTTCCGCTTGAAGGTTGCCGAGGTACATGACGTGTACAGGGCGGTAAGTGGCGAAAGCGTGTGTGAAGAAGTACACCCCTGCAGGGTTAACATCATCTATTCGAATAGCCGGATTCCTCGGATATGGAAACTTGGACCCCTTGCATAGTTCATAGACAAGTGAAAGTGGATACTCTAAAATACACAAGATAAGCGTGAGTGCTATGGATGGCGTTCTCGTAGGGAGACGGGAGCGGATCCATAGTGGTGTATTGATATGGTGAATATGTGGACTCGTGTGCGCCACCTCAAAAGAGTTACTTGCAGTCGTAGTTCAGGATAGCCACCGAGTCAAAGCTGGCTTGCTGCAGTCAAACTCCACCATCCCCTTTGTTGATAATGATGCATATGTAGATAGATCTGATGTAAGTCTTGCTGGGTACATTTGTACTCACGTTTGCCTATTTTATGTTTTTGCAGAGAGACTTCAGTCTCACTAGTAGTTCCACGTGGACTTCGACGTTTAGCTTGTTACCTCAGCTACGATCTTGAGCCCTCGGCGGGATCTGGTAGATAGTCAGGCTTCTGAGCCTTTTTCTTTTATAGTTGTCTGTACTCAGACATGTTAAGCTTCCGCATGTGCTTTGACTTGTATGCTCTGATTGTTGGGTCATGAGACCCATGTTTGTAATATCTCGCTCCTCGGAGCCTAATCAACTACTGAGTCGTAGAGTCATTTTGTGATGCCATGTTGTATTGCACATATCGAGCATATTGTGTGTATGTTATTGAAATGCTTGGTATGTGTGGGATCTGACTATCTAGTTGTTTATCTTTAGTAGCCTCTCTTACCGGGAAATGTCTCCTAGTGTTTCCACCGAGCCATGGTAGCTTGCTACTGCTCCGGAACACTTAGGCTGGCCGGCATGTGTCCTTCGTTCCTGTGTCTGTCCCTTCGGGGAAATGTCACGCGATGAATACCGGAGTCCTGTTAGCCCGCTACAGCCCGGTTCACCGGAGTCCTGCTAGCCCAGTGCTACAGCCTGGATTCACTCGCTGATGACCGACACGTTCGATGCTGGGTCATGGATGCCTGTCCCTGTAAGTCTGTGCCACTTTGGGTTTACGACTAGCCATGTCAGCCCAGGCTCCTTATCATATGGATGCTAGCGACACTGTCATATACGTGTGCCAAAAGGCGCAAACGGTCCCGGGCAAAGGTAAGGCGACACCCGTGGGAATACCGTGCGTGAGGCCGCAAAGTGATATGAGGTGTTACATGCTAGATCGATGTGGCATTGAGTCGGGGTCCTGACAAATCTGCTTGTGAATACAACTTTGTACACACCGTTGGTAAGTCGCTTGGGCACTCTTGAGCCCGAAGGGCATAGACACATAGCAGAAGGCTCCAAAGGGAGTTATAAATGTCGTCTTCTCCTGGTCCTTAACTACCATTTTGATCTAATGATAGCCAGAATACGCATCCAAAAAACTTAAATGCTCACGGCCCGCCGTAGCATCTATAATTTGATCAATACGGGGGAGAGCAAAAGGATCTGCTGGACAAGCCTTATTAAGATCTGTGTAATCCACGCACATGCGCCAGGTGCCGTTTTTCTTGAGGACCAGCACCGGATTGGCAAGCCACTCAGGGTGAAAAACTTCAGCAATAAAGCCAGCTGCTAAGAGCCTGGCTACCTCTTCTCCAATTGCCTTGCGTCTTTCCTCGTTAAACCGGCGGAGGAACTGTTTCACCGGTTTATATTTAGGATACACATTAAGTATGTGCTCAGCGAGTTGCCTCGGTACACCTGGCATGTCAGAGGGCTTCCATGCAAAAATGTCCCGATTCTCACGGATGAAACTCAATGAGCGCGCTTTCCTATTTCGGATCCAAGTTGGCACTGATGCTGAACTGCTTGGACGAATCACCAGGTACAAAGTCAACAAGCTTAGTTTCTGCTGCCGATTTGAACTTCAGGGCCGGATCATGCTCCGTAGTTGGCTTCTTCAACGGAGTCATGTTCGCCGGATCAACATTGTCTTTATAGTACTTCAACTCCTTGGTGGCACAAACCGACTCTGCATAAGCCGCATCTCCTTCCTCGCATTCCAAAGCGATTTTGCGGCTTTCATGAACCGTTATTGTCCCCTTGTGACCCGGCATCTTGAGCTGCAAATACACATAATAGGGCCGAGCCATAAACTTGGCGTAGGTCGGTCGCCCAAACAGGGCATGATATGGACTTTGGATTTTCACCACTTCAAACGTCAATATCTCCGACTTGGAATCATGATCATCCCCAAAAGCCACTTCTAGAGCTATCTTACCAACGGGATATGCTGATCTGCCAGGCACTACACCGTGGAATACTGTATTAGACGGTTTGAGATTCTTATCTGTTAGTCCCATACGACGTAAGGTCTCATAGTACAGGATGTTAATGCTACTCCCTCCATCCATGAGCACCTTGGTGAACTTGTAACCTCCCACCTGAGGTGCCACCACCAAAGCCAACTGACCCGGATTATCGACCTGGGGAGGGTGATCTTCTCTGCTCCATATGATTGGCTGTTCAGACCAACGTAGATAACGGGGTATGGCCGGTTCAACAGAGTTGACCGCCCGCCTCTGAACTTTTCGGTCTCGCTTGTCCAAGCTAGTGGTGAAGACATGGTACTGCCCATTACTCAACTGCTTTGGGTTGCTCTGGTAACCTGACTGTTGCTGCTGTTGGTTGTAACCACCCTGGTTGTTCTGACTATTTTGACCATTATGTCCGCCCGGATTACCATTGAATCCTAAACCGGAACTTCCTCCTCCGTAACCCGGCCCGGATCCCTAGCCATCGCCAGATTCCTGATCATATCGGAAATTATTAGAATTCTTAAACTCCTGCAAAATAAAGCAATCTTTCCAAAGGTGGTTTGCCGGCGCCTCCTTCATCCCATGTCTTGGACAGGGCTGGCTTAGCAGATAGTTTAGGCGGTTTGGGTTAGGGTTGGGCGCTCCATTACGATTTTTCGGCCTACCCTTGCGTCCCTGGCCATTGT
This sequence comes from Triticum dicoccoides, assembly GCF_002162155.2. NCBI lineage: Eukaryota > Viridiplantae > Streptophyta > Magnoliopsida > Poales > Poaceae > Triticum > Triticum dicoccoides. The sequence goes on from NC_041384.1 coordinate 267,610,299, forward strand.
CCTGTGCGTTGGTATTAGCCACAAAGTCCATGTTACCATCCGCTTTATGCTTGCCTCCTCCACCATTGCCTGCCCAATGATGCTGCTGACCTTTGGAGCTGATGTTCTTCTTCCCCTTCCCTGTCTTGTCATCATCAGATTCGGGATCCTTGGTGCTATCAGAATCAGCATACTTCACCAAAGCGGCCATGAGGGTCCCCATGTCGGTGCAATGACGCTTCATCCGTCCCAACTTCAGCTTCAGGGGTCCAAACCGGCAGTTGCCTTCTAGGCTTAATACTGCGGTGTCAGCGTTGATGCGGTCTGATGAGTGCAACACTTGTGAAACCCGGCGCACCCAATGAGTCGTTGACTCTCCTTCCTCCTGGACGCATGCAGCCAAGTCCACTATCGACATAGGCTGTTTACAGGTATCTTTAAAATTGCTGATAAACCGGGCTCATAATTGGGCCCATGAACTGATAGAATTAGCCGGCAAGCTTTTTAACCAAGTACGGGCCGTTCCTTCGAGCATCATGGTGAAGTATTTCACACAGGCCGCGTCATCCACATCAAGCATCTCCATGGCCATCTCATAGCTCCCCACCCATGTCTCTGGAGGTTGATCCGCCGTGTAATTTGGTACCTTACGCGGGCCTTTGAAATCCTTGGGCAGGCGCACGTTGCGTAAAGCGGGGATAAGGCAAGGCACCCCTAAAGAACTAGAAGTAACACCAGGTTCAGTCAAGGTAGTTGGACAAACCGGCGTGAGTTGCCGAGCCTGATGCTGTGTGGCTAACTCAACCTCCCTGCGCGCGCGGGCCCGGTCCACCACTCCCTGAGCGTCATCAGCACCACCCGTCGGGTTGTTGTCACGGGGTGCCCCACGTCATTCATTACTCGACACTGCCGGTTCATCCATTTGTCTGCTATAGCTCCGGCTTGGACGGGGGGTCGAGTGGATCCGGTCGCGGCTGTACGAGTATGCTTCTTGTTGGGCCAAAGCTATCCTCAGAAGTTCCTTGACCCGTCGCGTCTCCACTTCCTGCGGCGAGTCACCTTCAATTGGAATGGCCTCCAGCCGTGCAGCAGCGGCAACAAGATTGTCCATTGGGTTGGAGTAGTGACCCGGAGGTGTTAAAGCAGCCTGAGGTACGACGGTGTTTTGACGAGGTGGGTCCATCTGATGAGGCTGAACCGGTGCACCGATCCCAGGGGCTTCTGCCCGGTTTCCCTCCAGCGGATTGCCGGCTCTTGGTCCTGGAGTGTTGAAACGGTCTCTGGCCTCGAAAACCGGAGGTAAGCGGGATCGGTGCTTCCTCCTCATGACTTCATGCGACGCGCTATGGTCCAGCATAAGCTTGTAGGCCTGTGCATCTAAAGCGGCCCGCTCTGCGGCCATCCTGGTGTCCTCAGCCGCCAGATCTTCCTTGGCCTGGGTGATCTGTTCCTTTACCTCTGCAATCTCCGTGTTGTGAACGTCCTGATCTGGTGGATTAACTTCCGCCATAAGCACAGCCAACACATCAAATAGTTATGATAGAACCTGAGCCGGCGGGCGCACAGGGCCTCCTGCCCCGGCAGCCATCACCGCGGCTGAACCGGAGATGGTTGCCGCAGCTGTCGAAGAATGAAGCGCTGCTTGTGTTCCGGCCATGAATATTCCAACCCAGTTGGGCAGATCAGAGGGGTCCGGAATACTATCGCCATCGGAACAACTCCCAATCCGGCCATCTTGTAGCTGATAAAGAGATTCGGTTTCTCCGGTCGAAGATTCGTCATCGGAACAAACGACGGTCGCGCCGCGAAATTCTGATCCGTCCTCATAACTTCCTCCATGGATGACTCCCACGAAGGCACGCTTCATGGCTGGTTTAACCCGGGCGGATCGCGCACGATGAGCCGTCTCGACGAGGTCGGTGCAGATGTCCGGCTCAGGGCCCGGTTCACCGATCTTGCCAATGAAAACGTGAATGCTACCAAAGGGGACCCGGTACCCGTACTCAATTGAGCTGGCCTCGGGGCCCTAGCCTGCATCGTCGATGTAGAGCTTACCGCGATGACTCTTAGTCATCCGGCCTACAGCGTAGCCCTCAAGTCCTTCAAAGCGGCCCTCCAAGAACCGGAAACCATCGTGCGACGGCCCCACGGTGGGCGCCAACTGTCGTGGTTTTGTCACGGCAGATGTCCTAGAGAAAGGACTTAGTCGTGGAGCCATCGCGACGGGTTAGCTTGAAGGGGTTAAAGCGGACACAAGGACGCAAGAGAGTTTATACTAGTTCGGCCCCTTCGATGAAGGTAAAAGCCTATGTCTAGTTGTTATGGAATTGATGGGGTTTCGATGACTAGGGTGCAAACAAGCTTCGCCTATGTCTCGAGTTGTTGTCTGTTGTCCCTGAACCGCCGCCGGGTTGTCCCCTTATATACACGGGTGACTCCCGTCGGCTTACGGAGTCCCAATACAAGCTCATAGATGTGTTCGGTTTGGTCTCTACTTATTCGTAACTTTACAATACAGGTTAACTACTAACGCCGGTTTACGGCTACAGGCCTTGAACCGACCATGGGCCTTGAGCCCTCCTCTGTCTTCTTCGGCTTTAACATACTTAACTACTGACGAATTTAACCCGGCCCAGATAGGCCAGTTTACGCCCAGTGGTAATATCCCCAACATCCTTGGTAGCCTCTCTTATGGGGAAATGTAATCTTGTGCTTCCATGAGCCATAGTAGTCCGCTAAAGCCCGGTTCACCGGAGTCCTGCTAGCCCAGCACTACTGCTCCGGAACACTTGACTGGCCGGCATGTGATTCACTTCGTTCCTGTGTCTGTCTCTTCGGGGAAATGTCACGCGGTGACATCCGGAGTCCTGCCTAGCCTGCTACAGCCCGGGTTCCCGGAGTCCTGTTAGCCCAGTGCTACAACCCGGATTCGCACGCTGCTGACCGACATGCTCGTTGTTGATTCATGTATGCCCGTCCCCGTAAGTTAGTGCCACTTTGGGTTCACGACTAGTCATGTCGGCCCGGGTTCTCTGTCATATGGATGCTAGTGATACTATCATATACGTGAGCCGCAAGGCGCAAACGGTCCCGGGCCATGGTAAGGCGACACCCGTGGGAATACCGTGCGTGAGGCCGCAAAGTGATATGAGGTGTTACAGGCTAGATCGGTGTGACTTAGAATCGGGGTCCTGACAATCATGCAAGCACACATTAAGCATAGTATGATAAAACACATGATCACATAAAGTATCTCATGAGCATAACACAAATGTAGCATAGGAAGAAACAACCAAAGTAGCAAGACGAATGAAACCAACAAAAGAAAAAGGCACTCTCTTTCGAAGCCTATGATCTATACAATATCTCCCCCTTTGGCAACAAGTTACCAAAAAGTTCAAAAATGTATAGTGCAATGCGACACTCTAGGCACGATCTCCGAGAGCTCCTGAAGGGGTATTGTGATATCCTGGCTTATTAGAGATCATAGACTACTCATATCAATAAGGAATTCCTTCTTTTCAGATAGCCTATTCGGAAACAACTCCAAAGTTAAGCGTGCTTAGCTTGGAGTAGTTTCAGGATGGGTGACCGACCGAGAAGTTGCTCCCGAGTGCGCACGAGTGAGGACAGAGTGCACAGAAAAGACTAGTATTGATCTGTGGGGCCAATCTAGATCCCGCCAGGAGTAATGACCATCGACGGGTGTGTTCGAGGCGTTACAAGTTGGTATCAGAGCCGACCCTCACTGAGGGAGTCCTGGATTAGGGGGTCTCCGGACAGCCGGACTATCTCCATTGGCCGGACTGTTAGACTATGAAGATACAAGATTGAAGACTTCGTCTCATGTCCGGATGGGACTCTACTTGGTGTGGAAGGCAAGCTAGGCAACACGGATATGGATATCTCCCCCTTTGTAACCGACCTTGTGTAACCCTAACCCTCTTCGGTGTCTATATAAACCGAAGGGTTTTAGTCAGTAGGACAACAACCATAACATACAATCATACCATAGGCTAGCTTCTAGGGTTTAGCCTCTCTGATCTCGTGGTAGATCTACTCTTGTAATACCCATATCATCAATATTAATCAAACAGGACGTAGGGTTTTACCTCCATCAAGAGGGCCCGAACCTGGGTAAGACATCGTGTTCCCTTCCTCCTGTTACCATTTCGGCCTAGACGCATAGTTCGGGACCCCTACCCGAGATCCTCCAGTTTTGACACCGACATTGGTGCTTTAATTGAGAGTTCCTCTATGTCGTCGCCGTTAGGCTTGATGTCTCCTACTATCATCGATAGCGATGCGGTCCAGGGTGAGACTTTTCTCCCCGGACAGATCTTCGTATTCGGCGGCTTTGCACTGCGGACTAATTCGCTTGGCCATCTGGAGCAGATTGAAAGCTATGCCCCTGGCCATCAGGTCAGATTTGGAAGTTTGAATTACACGGCCGACATCCGCGGAGGCTTGATCTTCGACGGATTCGAGCCGCAGCCGGGCGCGCCGCACTATCGCGATGGGTATGACCTAGCTCTGCCACCGAACAGTACCCCAGAGGCTGCGCCCGCATCAGCTCCGACCCTCAGCTCGGAGCCAACTGCGCCAGTTGAGGACGGGTGGTTAGACACCACCTCCCGGGCTGCAGTCTCAATGGAGATCGAGCCGAACACCAGCCTAAATCTCTGCGTAGCCTGTGACTCCAAGGCGCTGGACTCTTTTCCGGACTCCGAACCATCTGCGCCCCTGCCAATCGAATCCGATTGGGCGCCGATCATGGAATTCACCGCCGCAGATATCTTTCAGCACTCGCCCCTCGGCGACATTCTGAATTCACTAAGGTCTCTCTCTTTGTCAGGAGAGCCCTGGCCGGATTATGGCCAACAGGATTGGGATGCAGACGACGAAGAAATTCGACGCCCACCCACCACCCACTTCATAGCCACTGTCGATGATTTAACCGACATGCTCGACTTCGACTCCGAAGACATCGACGGTATGGATGGCGATGTAGGAGACGAACATGAACCAGCACCCATAGGGCACTGGAAAGCCACCTCATCATATGACATATACATGGTGGATACAGCCAAAGAAGGCAATGGCGACGGGATAGCGGAGGATGACCCCTCCAAGAAGCAACCCAAACGGCGACGTCAGCGGCGCCGCTCTAAGTCCCGCCAAAGAAATAGTGGTGATACCGGTATAGGAGATAATAACAGTCCGGATGGTGCCGAAGAAAACAACAAACCCCTCCAGCAAGATTTAGAGCAGGAGGATGGAGGAGCCAGCTCTCCTGAGAGAGCGGCGGACGGAGAGGAGGAGGATGACAATTACATCCCCCCGTCCGAAGACGAGGCAAGCCTCGGCGACGACGAATTCACCGTCCCAGAGGATCCCGTCAAACAAGAGCGCTTCAAGCGCTGGCTCATGGCCACGGCAAATAGCCTGAAGAAAAAGGAGCAGCAGCTTCAAGCTGATCAACATCTGCTAGCTGACAAATGGACTGAAGTCCTCGCGGCCGAGGAATATAAACTCGAGCGCCCCTCCAAGAGTTATCCAAGGCGCAGGTTACTACCCCGGGTGGAGGAAGAAGCGTATGATACGGCTGATCAGCCACCTCGTGGCCGCGATAGAGAGGCATTCCAGCCAAAAGCTCAGCCTCCACCCCAACGCCATTCAAATAAAAAGGCATGGGGAGATATGCCAGACCTGCGAGACATATTGGAGGACAAGACAAAGCATTCAAGATCGATCTACGGATCACGAGGGCGCACCACTCTGGGAGACGACAAACGTCATGCCGGATACAGTAAAAGCAAATCCGGCCGGGTCGAACACAGCGGGCAAGACCCATTCAAGTTGCGTCGAGATATAGCCCAATACAGAGGCGCCGCACACCCCTTATGCTTCACAAATGAAGTAATGGAACATCAATTCCCAGAAGGTTTCAAACCTGTAAATATTGAATCATACAACGGCACAACATATCCCGCAGTATGGGTTGAGGATTTCCTCCTCCACATCCACATGGCCCGCGGTTATGACTTACACTCCATCAAATACCTCCCACTAAAGCTCAAAGGACCAGTGCGGCATTGGCTTAATAGCTTACCGGCGGACTCCATTAGCTGTTGGGAAGATCTGGAAGCCGCATTCCTCGACAACTTTCAGGGCACTTATGTGCGACCACCAGACGCCGATGACTTGAGCCACATAATTCAGCAGCCAGAAGAATCAGCCAGGAAATTCTGGACTCGGTTCCTTACAAAGAAAAATAAAATCGTCGACTGTCCGGATGCGGAGGCCTTAGCGGCTTTCAAGCATAATATCCAAGACGAGTGGCTAGCCCGGCTCCTTGGTCAGGAAAATCCGAAATCTATGGCAGCTGTCACGACGCTCATGACCCGTTTTTGTGTGGGAGAAGACAGCTGCCTGGCTCGCAGTAATAACATATCAAAGAACCATGGTACCTCAGATACCAAGGACGGTAATTGCAGGTCACGTCGCAACAAGCATAAGCGTCGCATTCACAGCGAAAATACTGAGGATACGGCAGTCAATGCCAGATTCAAAGGCTCTAAACCCGGTCAGTGGAAAAAGCCATTCAAACAAAATACGCCGGGTCCGTCCAGCTTGGACCATATACTCAATCGCTCGTGTCAAATACACGGCACCCCAGACAAGCCAGCCAATCACACCAACATGGATTGTTGGGTGTTCAAGCAGGCCGGCAAGTTAATTGCCGAAAACAAGGACAAGGGGCCGCATAGCGATGACGAGGAGGAGCCCCGGCAGCCGCACAATGGAGGACAGAAGAGGTTTCCCCCGCAAGTGCGGACGATGAACATGATATACGCAACCCACATCCCCAAGAGGGAGCTTAAGCGTGCTCTCAGGGACGTATATGCATTGGAGCCAGTCGCCCCAAAGTTCAACCCTTGGTCCTCCTGTCCGATCATCTTCGATCGTAGAGACTACCCCACTAGTATCCGTCATGGCGGATTCGCCGCATTGGTCCTAGACCCAATCATCGACGGATTTCACCCCACTCGAGTCCTCATGGACGGCGGGAGCAGCCTGAACCTACTTTATCAGGACACAGTGTGCAAAATGGGTATAGACCCCTCAAGGATCAAACCCATGAAAACGACTTTTAAGGGCGTCATTCCAGGTGTAGAGGCCCATTGCACAGGCTCAATTACACTGGAAGTGGTCTTCGGATCCCCGGATAACTTCCGAAGCGAAGAGTTAATCTTCGACATAGTCCCGTTCCGCAGTGGTTATCACGCGCTACTCGGGCGAACCACATTTGCTAGATTCAATGCGGTACCGCATTATGCATACCTAAAGCTCAAGATGCCAGTACCTCGCGGAGTTATTACAGTCAATGGAAACATAGAGTGTTCTCCGAACAGAGGAGCACACCGCGGCCCTCGCAGCAGAAGCGCAAAGCAGCCTCTGAAGGCAATCAACCAGTTCGGCGCTTCAAAACCCGGACACCTTCAAGCGCGCTCAGGGCAATCGGCAAATAGACCGCCTGTCGCGATCTGAGCTCACGTAGCAATCCGGCGGCCACCCCAATCCCAGCCCAGCAGCGAGGCTCGTGCCGCGCGTACATAATTACGCACTAAAATACCATGGGCATTGGTGGGGAGGGGGGCACAACCACGGCACGCCCTAAGACGCGGCCTAAACCGCACTAGGGGATACCCGTTAGGTTATTTTTCTTTTTCTTTCAGGACCTTAATCTCTGGAAACACTGTCCGGTAGCACTATTGCCGAACACATGATGCAGCAACCAAGGCGGCAGACAGCTACGTTATACCACGGAATTCCCAGGTTGATCACAGTAACGAGTGAAATATTCAATTTAATTCCTCAGCTTGCCCTTTGAAGGGACATAGTCCTACTCTTTGCTTATCGCACTATCTGTATCACTCTGCTTTAATGCATTTTTTAATAAATAATGCATGACATTACGACTATTATTGCGTTCTTGTTATATATATATATATATATATATATATATATATATATATATGTGTGTGTGTGTGTGTGTGTGTGTGTTCATTAATGACCCCTTGCAACCGTACACTATGGTACGGCCAATACACCAGGGGCTTGGGTACCCCACAATGCGGTGTGAAAAGTCCGAACACTTCCACAAGTACGGCACCCCGAACTTATAGCATTATATGCATCAGCTCCGAATCATGTCTTTGGTCAAATGTTGGGTTTGCCCGGCTCCTATGTTTTGGTACCTTACGTTCCACTCCATCAGCTAAGGTAGCGCTAGGAGAACTACTGCGATTGTGCCCCAGTTCTGCCGGGCTGAGCACCTCAGTAGAGAAAGCTAAAACTGACTGTCATGATAAGGCGAGAGACTGGTCGCTGTTCGGCGAGGTTTTTCGAGTCCCTAAAGACTTATGCCGCTTAGGGCGAGGGGTCGGCCCTGTCCGGCTTACAGGCGTGTATCGCGCCCCGAATTCGGCCTTCCGAATACCAGGGGCTTCGCCGAAATTTAAAATTATAGAATTCTATGGCTAAGTGAGAGTGATAAAGCATTATTAGTCCGGTTGCCTTGCTCGTTGTGCTGAGCACCTCCCTCGAAGGACCCAAATATGGGAACAAGAGTGCTCAGGTTTATCCCGAACACCCCAGCACTCGTGGCACGGGGGCAGAAGCCGAGGACTAGCCATCTCTCAAATTGAATAAACAGCCAAACTGAAGGTAATATTTTAAATTCAAACAAGCGTTGCATAGCGCATATGAAACAAGTTTTCATAAATACAGGATAAAACAAGCAAGTTTACTCAAATATTACATCTTTCGAACACTCGTCCGCGATAAGACGGGCACCCGACAGAACACCCTCGTAGTACATCTCAGGGTGGCGGCGCTCCTTGCCCTCTGGCGGCCCATCCTTGATCAGCTTCACGGCATCTAGCTTGACCCACTGCAATTTCACACGGGCGAAAGCTCGGCGTGCACCTTCAATGCAGACGGATCACTTGATGACCTCCAGCTGCGGGCACGCATCCACAAGCCGCCTCACCAGGCTGAAGAAGCTGTTCGGAAGGGTATCGCCAGGCCACAGCCGGACTATAAAGCTCTTCATGGCCTGATCGGCCGCCTTATGTAGCTCGACCATCTGCTTCAGCTGGTTGCTCATTGGCATCGGATGTTCGGCCTCAGTTGTAACACCCCGGATATGACTTTCCCAATATGTATTCCAACTCTTGCCGTTTCCGGCGTTAAGTTATTTTATTTTTCTCGGGTTCGGGTTTTTGTCTCCGTGTGTTGTTGTCGTTGTCATGCATCTCATATCATGTCATCATGTGCATTGCATTTGCATACGTGTTCATCTCATGCATTCGAGCATTTTCCCCATTGTCCGTTTTGCATTCCGGTGCTTCGTTCTCCTTGGGTGGTCATTTCTACCTTTCTTTCGTGTGTGGGGATTAAACATTTCCGGATTGGACCGAGACTTTCCAAGCGGCCTTGGTTTACTACCGGTAGACCGCCTTTCAAGTTTCGCACCATTTGGACTTCGTGACTGGGTTTCCAAAGTCCAAGCGTGGCAATGATGCTATATTCGTTGTCATCGACAAACTCACCAAAGTGTCTCACTTTCTGCCTCTCAAAGAGTCAATCACTGCAGCTCAATTGGCGGAACTCTATACCTCTCGAATTGTCTCTCTGCATGGTATTCCACAAGTGATCTTTTCAGACCGTGGCAGCATCTTTACCTCCAAGTTTTGGGATTCTTTTCAGAAGGCCATGGGCACCAACATCCGCTTCAGCACAGCTTTCCATCCTCAAACTAGCGGTCAAGTCGAGTGTGTCAACCAGATTCTTGAAGATATGCTCAGGGCTTGTGTGATCTCCTTCGGCATGAAGTGGGAGGATTGACTTCCATATGCTGAATTCTCCTACAACAACAGTTTTCAAGCAAGTTCGGGCAAGGCCCCATTTGACATTCTGTATGGCAGGAAGTGTTGTACCCCTCTCAACTGTTCTGAAACCGGTGAACGTTAGCTTCTCGGAAATGACTTAATCATAGAGGCATAGGAGATGTGAAAAGTCATTCGAGATAACCTCAAAGCAGCCCAATCCCGCCAGAAGAGCTACTATGATAGTAAGCACTATGATTTGGCTTTCGAGATCGGAGATCATGTTTACCTCCGCGTCTCTCCTATGAAAGGTACTCGTCGCTTCGGTATCAAAGGGAAGCTTGCCCCCAGATACGTGGGACCTTTCAAGATTGTCAGCAAGAGAGGCGATCTCGCCTATCAACTCGAGCTTCCTTCAAACTTTGCAAATGTTCATGACGTGTTCCATTTTCTCAGCTCTGAAAGTGCTTCAAGACTCCTAACCGCACCATCAACTTCGAGGACATTGGGCTCCAAGAAGATCTCTCTTATCGTGAGCACCCAGTTGCTATTCTTGAAGAGACTGAACGCAAGACTCGCAACAAGTCAATCAAATTCCTCAAAGTCAAGTGGTCACAGCATTCCGACCGTGATGCTACCTGGGAACGCGAGGATCAGCTCCGTTCTGAGTACCCGGCGTTCTTTTTGTCCTAGATCTCGGGACGAGATCCTTTCGTAGTGGTGGAGTGTTGTAACACCCCGGATATGACTTTCCCAATATGTATTCCAACTCTTGCCGTTTCCGGCGTTAAGTTATTTTATTTTTCTCGGGTTCAGGTTTTTGTGTCCGTGTGTTGTTGTCGTTGTCATGCATCTCATATCATGTCATCATGTGCATTGCATTTGCATACGTGTTCATCTCATGCATTCGAGACTTTTCCCCGTTGTCCGTTTTGCATTCCGGCGCTTCATTCTCCTCCGGTGGTCATTTCTACCTTTCTTTCGTGTGTGGGGATTAAACATTTCTGGATTGGACCGAGACTTGCCAAGCGGCCTTGGTTTACTACCGGTAGACCGCCTATCAAGTTTCGTACCATTTGGACTTCGTTTGATACTCCAACGGTTAACCGAGGGACCGAAAATGCCTCGTGTGTGTTGCAGCCCAACACCCCTCCAAGTTGTCCCAAAACCCACCTAAACCCTCTCCATCATCTAGAGCGTTCGATCACGATCGCGTGGCCGAAAACCGCACCTCATTTGGACTCTCCTAGCTCCCTCTATGCCTATTTCAAGACCCCTCCTCGAAAATCCGGATCTCCCCCGTTCGAAACCCTAGTTCCAGCACCTCCGCGCGGCCGGACACGTCCGGTCCGGCCAGACGAAATCGCCCCGCCAACCACGAGCCGCCACGTGGGCAGCCGCGCCCACATCGCCGCCTCCTCCCGCTGTCGGCCCGCTCGACCCGCGAGGGGCCCTCCCGGGCCCAGGTCCGCCCCCACCTGCCCGCCGGACGCCTCCTCATCGCGCTGCCCGCCTCTCCTTCGCCGGTCACCACCGCCATCGTCGACCGCCGCCCAGTGCGCCGGAGCCCGCCGCCGCTCCGCCTCGTCGCCACAACCGGCACCGCGCGCCACTGCGCCGGCCGCCGCCGACCCCGCCGCACCACGGCAACGCGCCACCCGGAGCTCGCCGGCCCCGGCTCCGGTCTCCTCTCCAACTCCGGCGACGTCTCCGGCAAGCTTCAGCAACTCCGGCCAGTGAACCTCGTAAATCGCGCTCGTGCCCCGGATCTGGATCTAAGATCCCGTTTGGGTTGACTTTTGCCCCGAAACCCTAGTTCATATTCCCTTGTTCATCGCATCGTAACTTTGCATCTGTAACTCCGTTTTAGGAATATAGCATATCAAAATGTTCGTCTCAAAGAGTACATCATTTCATTCCATTGCATCATTTTCATTTGAGTTCATCTTGATGCATGAAATGCTGTTAGAAGAGGGCTACTTGAGATAATTGTCAGATCTGCTGCTCCATTTAGATATTTGTCATTTTTTGCCATGATTATTGTGTGCATGCTATGCCCATGAGCTCTACATATGTTTTGTTAAGGGTTTTTGTGATGTGTGTGGTGTCTAGCACAAGCTTGCAAAGTGAGGCACTTGGTAATGCTGATTTCAGGGACTTAGCATTTCCACTAAGTCCTTGAGCTGTTTATCTCATATTGCCGTATGTTCATGTTGTTTCCTAGTGATCCGTGCCTCTTTTGAGGATGGTCAGTAAGGATGTTTTGTTAATCTTGTAGTGCTCAATCCATCCATGTCTTTTTTTGCAATTATGGAGCACCCTAGCTTGAGTCAATCGAGCTCTACTTTTGCTACATCATGAATCTGGGCAGATCGTCTACTTGTTAGCAATTTTGCCAATGATGTTGTAGTTGATCCGTGCATGATATGGTATTGTTCTTGCCATGTCTAGATTGCATTTTGTGTATGCTTGATGGGTGTATGCTGAAGTTTCCATGACTTGCTCTGTAGTGAGTGCATCGAGCTCGTAAACATGCCTACTTGATATCTGTTTTCAGCATGTTCCAGTTTTCACTAAGTCTGAGAACTGATTATGTTTTTGCCATGTTCACATGCTTGCAATTGTATTTTTTGATCCCTTTTGGCTCAAGGTCACTAAGGGACTTTTGTTAAGATCTTTGAGTAGCTCCATGCCATGCTTTACTTTGCCATGTTCAGCTCCTGTAGCATATAGTTTTGTTGCTCCAAAGACTGCTATCTGATCTGAAATTCCAGACAAGTCTGAGATTTGTTTACCATATGCATTTTTCCCATGCTTGTTTGAATCGGTTAATGGATGAATTGGCCGTAGCTCAGTGCTAGACTTTTGTTAAGCATCATGAATGCATCACTGCCATGTATTTTTATGCCATGTTTGAGTGCTGTAGCATGTTCATCTAATTGCATTTAGATGGCTACTTGCTATAAATTGCAGAACGTGGCCATATTTGAATTGCTTGCCATTTCCAAACTGTAACTCCGATTCCGGCGTTCTTTATATCATTTTCAAGCGATCTCATCTCATTTTTCCAGTGGCACACTTGGATTCCCAAGTTGAGGCCAGGTTCATGCATTCCTTGTCAAATCTTGCATATGCATCCCGCATCGCATCCCGCATAACATACCATCTTTGCATCATATTGTTTGAGCTTTGCACGTGGTTGATTGTGTTATGTTTGCTTGTTTGTCTTGTTTGGGTAGAGTCGGGAGACGAGTTCGCTAACGAGGAGCCCGTGGAGTTAGCTTTCGAGGATCCAGTCAACTCTGACAACCTTGTAGGCAAGATGATCATACCCTCGAAATCACTACTATCTTTGCTATGCTAGATTGCTCGCTCTTTTTCTATGCCAATGCTATGATGACTAACACTTGCTTTCAAGCCTCCCAAATTGCCATGTCAAACCTCTAACCCACCTTGTCCTAGCAAACCGTTGATTGGCTATGTTACCGCTTTGCTCAGCCCCTCTTATAGCGTTGCTAGTTGCAGGTGAAGATTGGAGACCGTTCCTTGTTGGAACATTTATTTACTTGTTGGGATATCATTATATTGCCATGTTATATTAATGCATCTATATACTTGGTAAAGGGTGGAAGGCTCGGCCTCTCGCCTAGTGTTTTGTTCCACTCTTGCCGCCCTAGTTTCCGTCATATCGGTGTTATGTTCCCGGATTTTGCGTTCCTTACGCGGTTGGGTTATAATGGGAACCCCTTGATAGTTTGCCTTGATTAAAGGTTTTCCAGCAATGCCCAACCTTGGTTTTACCATTTGCCACCTAGCCTCTTTTTCCCTTGGGTTTCCGGAGCCCGAGGATCATCTTATTTAGACCCCCCCCCCCCGGGCCAGTGCTCCTCTAAGTGTTGGTCCAACCGAGCGATGTCCGGGGCTACCAGGGGCAACTTTGGGCTGGCCTACCCGACGTCTGGCTCATCTGAGTGTGCCCTGAGAACGAGATATGTGCAGCTCCTATCGGGATTTGTCGGCACATTCGGGCGGTGTTGCTGGTCTTGTTTTAACCTGTCGAAGTGTCTTGAAGAACCGAGGTACCGAGTCTGATCGGAACGTCTCAGGAGGAGGTCTATTCCTTCGTTGACCGTGAGAGCTTGTCATGGGCTAAGTTGGGACTCCCCTGCAGGGATTTGAACTTTCGAAAGTCGTGCCTGCGGTTATGGGCAGATGGGAATTTGTTAATGTCCGGTTGTAGATAACTTGAACCTTAACTTAATTAAAATGAATCAACCGTGTGAGTTACCGTGATGGCCTCTTTTCGGCGGACTCCGGGAAGTGGACACGGTGTTGGAGTAATGCTTGCCGCAGGTTTGCCCTCTTTAGTTATGCGTTCGCGCTTTGCCTTCTCTTCTCGCTCTCTTTTGCGAACAGGTTAGCCACCACTTATGCTAGTCGCTTGCTGCAGCTCCACATATTTACCTTACTTTACCTATAAGCTTAAATTGTCTTGATCGCGAGGGTGCGAGATTGCTGAGTCCCTATGGCTCACAGATTACTATTAAACCAGATGCAGGGCCTGATGATTCCACTCCAGGTGACGCGCTTGAGCTCAAGTGGGAGTTCGACGAGGACTCTCAATGATACTATGTTTCTTTTCTCGATGATCAGTAGTGGTGCCCTGTTGGGGGTGATCGGGACCCTGTCGCTTGTTGGGTTATCTTTTATTTTGGCGCCATAGTCGGGACATGAGTGTTTGGATGATGTAATGTTATTTATGTACTTGATTGACGTGGCGAGTGTAAGCCAACTATGTTATCTCCCCTTTTATTATCTATATTGCATGGGATGTTGTGAAGATTGCCTGACTTGCGACATATGCCTTCAATGCGATTATGCCTCTAAGTCATGCCTCGACACGTGGGAGATATAGTTGCATCGAGGGTGTTACAAGTTGGTAATCAGAGCCTTCCCCGACCTTAGGAGCCCCCACTGATTGATCGTTTTAGCAGCCGAGTTGTGTCTAGAAAAAATGTTTTGAGTCATTTAGGAATTATATATCAGAGAGTTAGGAATTCTTTTTACTTCCAAGTCTCCTCATTGCTCTGGTAAGGCATCCTGACGTAGAGTTTTGACTCTTCTCTTCTCAAATTTCACTAAAAATTTTAGGATCACGCGGGTATCTTGGAATCGTTCCGATGGTTTTATGACGAGAACATTGTCTTGGTGCCTCCTGTCAGGGGTTTTGTGGAAGTGTCCCGGAGAGTTGAGCTCTGAGGTGTTGTCGTCATAATTTTATCGTTGCAGTTCTGGAATACCTGAGTCTAGTACGCCGAAATCGAAAATCTCTTTTATGCAGTTCGTTGGTGAGATAACCTCGACGCCACCCAGTATTGGGGCGGGAGTTCGGGAGTATCGCCATAACTTGTATAACGGATGCTTTTCGAAGGTTGAGGTAGATGGTTTCCGAAGTTTTTTCTCGGTTATGTGTTGAAGGATGGATACAGCTGGATGTAGGATTTGCTTGATTTGGGTGAGATATTATGCTTCCCCTGTATCCCCAACACCTGATTGCATACCCGGAATGGTTCGGGAGTTTCATAGGTGGGAATTCAAGTAGCTCTAGTTCTTCTTCCACTGATATTTGGTTTGAGATTGGGATTTCTTACCGAGTATTCGTTCTTGATCCGTACCTTGTTGATTTATTTCTCTACCTAAATTCTAAGTGGCTTCTCAATTTATGGATATGTGACCATTTCAAGAGGAATGCATTCGTTCATTTTGTTCGGATGTGAAGACTTTATGTTGCAATTTTCATTCCGTTGGATTCAGCTTCTTTTATCTGTCTATGTGCTAACGGTGGTCAACCTCTTCAGGATGGCTCCCGCTAAGAGCACCAATCAGAATCAGAATTAAGATCCGCCACCACCTCCACCTCCTCCGGAGGCATGGCAAGCTGTGATGGCCGCAACAAATGCAAACACACAGTTGATCATGCAAATTCTTCAAGAGCGCAATCAAGGCAACCAAGGGAACCAAGGCAACAATCAGAATCACTTTGTTACACTCAACCAGTTCCTTGCTAACGGGCCAAAGACTTTCAGCAATTGTGTTGAGGCAACCGATGCTGACGATTGGCTCGTGGATCTGTGCAAGCATTTCGAGTGCAGTAACGTCAGGCCTGAGGACTTCGTCAAGTTCGCTTCCTTCCAACTCAAAGATCAAGCTGCAGAATGGTTCCAGCAGTACAAGGATTCCAGAGGTGGACGTGTGATTACCTGGGATGAATTCCATCAAGATTGCAGAGCTCACCATATTCCCCAGAGCGTGGTTGAAAGCAAGCGTGAGGAATTCCGCAACCTGAAGCAAGGCTCTTTGTCTGTCTATGACTACAACAAGTTGTTTCAGAAGCTCGCCCGCTTTGCTAAGCAGGACGTCCCTGATGAGAAGAGCATGATATACCAGTTCAGGGGTGGTCTCAGAGAAGAAATTCAACTAGCTCTTGTTCTCTTTGAGCCCTTGAGATACGATGAGTTCTACAACATGGCACTGAAGGAAGAGGCCGATCAACTGAGGTGTGATGCTTCCAAGAAGCGAGTCAGAGACACTACTCCTTCTTCCTCTACTCAAGTGGCCAAGCAGCAGAAGTATTGGCTTCCTCCTCCTCTGTTCCATCACCCATATCAGCAGAAGAGCAAAGGTGGCAGTGGATCTTCCCACCCAACCAACCCTGGCTTTCAGAACAAGACTTCGTCTCAAGCTCCAAGATCAAGTGCTCCGTACCACCGTCCGCTTTCAGAGGTCACGTGCAACAAGTTCCAACAGAAGGGTCATTATGCCAACAAGTGTCTCAACCAGAGGCGTCTTTCTCCTCCTCCTGTTAGATCGGCAAGTACAACTATCGTCAAGCATAACACCAAGTCCGCCAAGGTCAACTTGATGAACGCAGCTCAGGCAGAGGACTCGTCAGATGTCATTATGGGTAACCTTCCTGTTAACGATATTCCTACCAAAGTTCTTTTTAACACTGGTGCATCGCATTGTTTCATCTCGAGACCATTTGTTTCTAAGCATGAGTTGCCTTTACAAGATTTGCCTAGATAGTTATCTATTGTTTCTCCGGGTAAATTCATGAATGCAAGCGCTATGGCCCCGGATGTTACTATCACGTTGGGCGATTACAAGTTTCTCTCTTCTCTGGTGGTTCTTGGTAACTCGGATATTGATCTTATTCTCGGGATGGATTGGCTTTCTAAGCACAAGGCACATCTTGATTGTGCAGCCAGGCAGATTCAATTGACTCATTCGTCTGGGGATGTAATTGTCTTTGCCGCTCGGGATGATACCATCCGTCTGTTTTCTCTCAATGAGAAGGGTGAAGTGGATGCTATCTCGCAAATTCTAGTCGTTTGCGAATATCAAGACGTCTTTCCAGAAGAGCTTCCAGGAATGCCTCCGCACTGGCCAGTTGAATTCGTCATTGATCTTGAGCCTGGCACGGAACCTGTGTGCAAGCGTCCTTACAAGCTCGGACCTGAAGAGTTGAAGGAGCTGAAGAAGCAACTCGATATTCATGAGAGAATGGGTCTAATCCGGCCTAGTTCTTCTCCGTGGGGTTGTGGTGTTCTTTTTGTGAAGAAGAAGGATGGAACGGACCAACTTTGTGTTGATTACCGTCCATTGAACAAGAAGACCATCAAGAACAAATACCCACTTCCCAACATTAACGAGCTGTTCGAACAACTCAAAGGTGCCCAAGTATTCTCCAAGCTTGATCTCCGTATGGGTTATCATCAGATTCGAATCCGTGAGCAAGATATTCCCAAGACGGCCTTCAGGACAAGCTATGGTTCATATGAATACACTGTCATGTATTTTGGCCTCGTCAACGCTCCTCCGACATTCTCTCGCATGATGAACTTCATCTTCAATGCCTACACCAATGACTTCGTTTTGGTCTATCTCGACGACATTCTGGTTTTCTCGAAGAACAAGGAAGATCATGCCAAGCACTTGCGTTTGGTGCTCGATAAGCTCAGAGAACATAAGTTCTACGCCAAGTTCTCCAAGTGCGAATTTTGGCTCGATGAGGTTCTTTATCTTGGTCATATCATCTCTGCCAAGGGCATTGCGGTGAATCCTGAGAAGGTGTCTGCAATTGTGAATTGGGAACCTCCTCAGAACGTGAAGCAACTCCGTAGCTTCCTCCGTCTCGCAAGCTATTGCCGAAGATTCGTTGAAAACTTTTCTAAGATCGCGAAGCCTCTCTCAAATCTTCTCCAGAAGCACGTCAAGTACGTTTGGTCTCCGGAGTGTGACATTGCTTTCAACACTTTGAAAGAGAAATTGATCACTGCTCCAGTTCTGACTCCGCCTGATGAATCCAAGCCGTACGAGGTCTTTTCCGATGCCTCTCTCCAAGGTCTTGGTGCAGTGTGGATGCAAGAGAAGAAAGTTGTAGCTTATACCTCTCGCCAATTGAATCCCAATGAGAAGAACTACCCCACTCATGATCTCGAGTTGGCGGCAGTTGTGCATGCTCTGTTGACTTGGAGACATCTCTTATTGGGAAGAAAAGTGGACATTTTCACTGATCACAAGAGTCTCAAGTACATCTTCACTCAGCCTAATCTCAACCTCAGGCAAACTCGATGGGTCGAAATGATTCAAGAGTATAATCTGAGTATCGAGTATACTCCAGGCAAGGCCAATGTGATTGCTGACGCATTGGGCAGGAAAGCTTATTGCAACAGTCTGATTCTCAAGCCTTATCAACCCGAGCTTTGTGAAGCTTTCCGCAAACTTAATCTGCAAGTTGTTCCTCAAGGTTTCCTCGCCAACCTTTAAGTCTCTCCTACCTTGGAAGACCAGATTCGCCAAGCCCAGCTTCCTGATGCTATGGTGAAAAAGGTGAAGATTGGGATTGCCAAGAGTCAACCCAAGTACAAGTGCTACCGCCTTGATGACAAGGATACTCTCTTCTTCGAGGATCGTATTGTTGTGCCCAAAGGTGACCTCCGTAAAGTGATCATGAACGAGGCTCACAATTCTCTCCTCTCCATCCACCCTGGGAGCACGAAGATGTATCAGGGCCTCAAGCAGGCTTATTGGTGGACTCGAATGAAGCGCGAGATTGCTCAATTCGTGAATGAGTGTGATGTCTGCAGAAGAGTGAAGGCAGAACACCAAAGGCCAGCTGGTCTCCTCCAACCTCTTGCCATTCCAGAATGGAAGTTTGACCACATTGAAATGGAATTCGTGATTGGGTTTCCAAAGTCCAAGCGTGGCAATGATGCTATATTCGTTGTCATCGACAAACTCACCAAAGTGGCTCACTTTCTGCCTATCAAAGAGTCAATCACTGCAGCTCAGTTGGCGGAACTCTATACCTCTCGAATTGTCTCTCTGCATGCTATTCCACAAGTGATCTTTTCAGACCGTGGCAGCATCTTTACCTCCAAGTTTTGGGATTCTTTTCAGAAGGCCATGGGCACCAACATCCGCTTCAGCACAGCTTTCCATCCTCAAACTAGCGGTCAAGTCGAGCGTGTCAACCAGATTCTTGAAGATATGCTCAGGGCTTGTGTGATCTCCTTCGGCATGAAGTGGGAGGATTGACTTCCATATGCTGAATTCTCCTACAACAACAGTTTTCAAGCAAGTTCGGGCAAGGCCCCATTTGAAATTCTGTATGCCAGGAAGTGCCGTACCCCTCTCAACTGTTCTGAAACCGGTGAACGTCAGCTTCTCGGAAATGACTTGATCACAGAGGCAGAGGAGATGTGAAAAGTCATTCGAGATAACCTCAAAGCAGCCCAATCCCGCAAGAAGAGCTACTATGATAGTAAGCACCGTGATTTGGCTTTCGAGATCGGAGATCATGTTTACCTCCGCGTCTCTCCTATGAAAGGTACTCGTCGCTTCGGTATCAAAGGGAAGCTTGCCCCCAGATACGTGGGACCTTTCAAGATTGTCAGCAAGAGAGGCGATCTCGCCTATCCACTCGAGCTTCCTTCAAACTTTGCAAATGTTCATGACGTGTTCCATTTCTCTCAGCTCCGAAAGTGCTTCAAGACTCCTGACCGCACCATCAACTTCGAGGACATTGAGCTCCAAGAAGATTTCTCTTATCGTGAGCACCCAGTTGCTATTCTTGAAGAGACTGAACGCAAGACTCGCAACAAGTCAATCAAATTCCTCAAAGTCAAGTGGTCACACCATTCCAACCGTGAAGCTACTTGGGAACGCGAGGATCAGCTCTGTTCTGAGTACCCGGCGTTCTTTCAGTCCTAGATCTCGGGACGAGATCCTTTTGTAGTGGTGGAGTGTTGTAACACCCCGGATATCACTTTCCCAATATGTATTCCAACTCTTGTCGTTTCCGGCGTTAAGTTATTTTATTTTTCTCGGGTTAGGGTTTTTGTCTCCGTGTGTTGTTGTCGTTGTCATGTTGTCGTTGTCATGCATCTCATATCATGTCATCATGTGCATTGCATTTGCATACGTGTTCATCTCATGCATTCGAGACTTTTCCCCGTTGTCCGTTTTGCATTCCGGCGCTTCGTTCTCCTCCGGTGGTCATTTCTACCTTTCTTTCGTGTGTGGGATTAAACATTTCCGGATTGGACCGAGACTTGCCAAGCGGCCTTGGTTTACTACCGGTAGACCGCCTGTCAAGTTTCGTACCATTTGGACTTCGTTTGATACTACAACGGTTAACCGAGGGACCGAAAATGCCTCGTGTGTGTTGCAGCCCAAGACCCCTCCAAGTTGGCCCAAAACCCACCTAAACCCTCTCCATCATCTAGAGCGTTCGATCACGATCGCATGGCCGAAAACCGCACCTCATTTGGACTCTCCTAGCTCCCTCTATGCCTATTTAAAGACCCCTCCTCGAAAATCCGGATCTCCCCCGTTCAAAACCCTAGTTCCAGCACCTCCGCGCGGCCCGACACGTCCGGTCCGGCCGGACGAAATCGCCCCGCCAACCACGAGCCGCCACGTGGGCAGCCGCGCCCACATCGCTGCCTCCTCCCGCCGCCGGCCCGCTCGGCCCGTGAGGGGCCCTCCCGGGCCCGGGTCAACCGCCACCTGCCCGCGGGACGCCTCCTCACCGTGCCGCCCGCCTCTCCTTCGCCGGTCACCGCCGCCATTGCTGACCGCCGCCCAGTGCGCCGGAGCCCGCCGCCGCTCCACCTCGTC
>NC_041384.1:267631770-267653466 GCF_002162155.2 Triticum dicoccoides
GCGCCGGCCGCCGCTGACCCCGCCGCACCACGGCAACGCGCCGCCCGAGGCTCGCCGGCCCCGGCTCCGGTCTCGTCTCCAACTCCGGCGACGTCTCCGGCAAGCTTCAGCAACTCCGACCGATGAACCTCGTAAATCGCGCCCATGCCCCGGATCTGGATCTGAGATCCCGTTTGGGTTGACTTTTGCCCCGAAACCCTAGTTCATATGCCCTTGTTCATCGCATCGTAACTTTGCATCTGTAACTCCGTTTTGGGCATATAGCATATCAAAATGTTCGCCTCAGAGAGTACATCATTTCATTCCATTGCATCATTTTCATTTGAGTTCATCTTGATGCACGAAATGATGTTAGAAGAGGGCTACTTGAGATAATTGTCAGATCTGCTGCTCCATTTAGATATTTGTCATTTTTTGCCATGATTATTGTGTGCATGATATGCCCATGAGCTCTACATATGTTTTGTTAAGGGTTTTGCTATCTTTCCATAGGTGCAACCCATGTATTTTTGTGATGTGTGTGGTGTCTAGCACAAGCTTGCAAAGTGAGGCACTTGGTAATGCTGATTTCAGGGACTTAGCATTTCCACTAAGTCCTTGAGCTGTTTATCTCATATTGACATATGTTCATGTTGTTTCCTAGTGATCCGTGCCTCTTTTGAGGATGGTCAGTAAGGATGTTTTGTTAATCTTGTAGTGCTCTATCCATCCATGTCTTTTTTGCAATTATGGAGCACCCTAGCTTGAGTCAATCGAGCTCTACTTTTGCTACGTCGTGAATCTGGGCAGATTGTCTACTTGTTAGCAATTTTGCCGATGATGTTGTAGTTGATCCGTGCATGCTATGGTATTGTTCTTGCCATGTCTATCTTGCAGTTTGTGTAGTCTTGATGGGTGTATGCTTAAGTTTCCATGACTTGCTCTGTAGTGAGTGCATAGAGCTCGTAAACATGCCTACTTGATATCTGTTTTCAGCATGTTCCAGTTTTCACTGTCTGAGAACTGATTATGTTTTTGCCATGTTCGCATGCTTGCAATTGTATTTTCTGATCCCTTTTGGCTCAAGGTCACTAAGGGACTTTTGTTAAGCTCTTTGAGTAGCTCCATGCCATGCTTTACTTTGCCATGTTCAGTTCTTGTAGCATATAGTTTTTTTCTCCAAAGAGTGCTATCTGATCTGAAATTCCAGACAAGTGTTAATTTCACCGTCTAAGATCTGTTTACCATATGCATTTTTGCCATGCTTGTTTGAACTGGTTAATGGATGAATTGGCCGTAGCTCAGTGCTAGACTTTTGTTAAGCATCATGAATGCATCCCTGCCATGTGTTTTTATCCCATGTTTGAGTGATGTAGCATGTTCATCTCATTGCATTTAGATGGCTACTTGCTCTAAATCGCAGAACGTGGCCATATTTGAATTGCTTGCCATTTCCAAACCGTAACTCCGATTCCGTCGTTCTTTATATCGTTTTCAAGCGATCTCATCTCATTTTTCTAGTGGAACACTTGGATTCTCAAGTTGAGGCCAGGTTCATGCATTCCTTGTCAAATCTTGCATATGCATCCCGCATCGCATCCCGCATAACATACCATCTTTGCATCATATTGTTTGAGCTTTGCACGTGGTTGATTGTGTTCCGCTTCCTTGTTTGTCTTGTTTGGGTAGAGCCGGGAGACGAGTTCGCTAACGAGGAGCCCGTGGAGTTTGCTTTCGAGGATCCAGTCAACTCTGACAACCTTGCAGGCAAGATGATCATACCCTCGAAATCACTACTACCTTTGCTATGCTAGATTGCTCGCTCTTTTGCTATGCCAATGCTACGATGCCTACCACTTGCTTTCAAGCCTCCAAAATTGCCATGTCAAACCTCTAACCCACCTTGTCCTAGCAAACCGTTGATTGGCTATCTTACCGCTTTGCTCAGCCCCTCTAATAGTGTTGCTAGTTGCAGGT
Source organism: Triticum dicoccoides (assembly GCF_002162155.2). Taxonomy (NCBI): domain Eukaryota; kingdom Viridiplantae; phylum Streptophyta; class Magnoliopsida; order Poales; family Poaceae; genus Triticum; species Triticum dicoccoides. The sequence continues at coordinate 267,633,727 of NC_041384.1, forward strand.
GAAGATTGGAGACCGTTCCTTGTTGGAACATTTATTTACTTGTTGGGATATCATTATATTGCCATGTTATCTTAATGCATCTATATACTTGGTAAAGGGTGGAAGGCTTGGCCTCTCGCCTAGTGTTTTGTTCCACTCTTGTCACCCTAATTTCCGTCATATCGGTGTTATGTTCCCGGATTTTGCGTTCCTTACGCGGTTGGGTTATAATGGGTACCCCTTGATAGTTCGACTTGATTAAAGCTTTTCCAGCAATTCCCAACCTTGGTTTTACCATTTTCCACCTAGCCTCTTTTTCCCTTGGGTTTCCGAAGCCCGAGGGTCATCTTATTTAGACCCCCCCGGGCCAGTGCTCCTCTGAGTGTTGCTCCAACCGAGCGATGTCCGGGGTTACCAGGGGCAACTCTGGGCTGGCCTACCCGACGTCTGGCTCATCTGAGTGTGCCCTGAGAACGAGATATGTGCAGCTCCTATCGGGATTTGTCGGCACATTCGGGCGGTGTTGCTGGTCTTGTTTTAACCTGTCGAAGTGTCTTGAAGAACCGAGGTACCGAGTCTGATCGGAACGTCTCGGGAGGAGGTCTATTCCTTCGTTGACCGTGAGAGCTTGTCATGGGCTAAGTTGGGACTCCCCTGCGGGGATTTGAACTTTCGAAAGCCGTGCCCGCAGTTATGGGCAGATGGGAATTTGTTAATGTCTGGTTGTAGATAACTTGAACCTTAACTTAATTAAAATGAATCAACTGTGTGAGTTACCGTGATGGCCTCTTTTCGGCGGAGTCCGGGAAGTGGACACGGTGTTGGAGTAATGCTTGCCGCAGGTTTGCCCTCTTTAGTTATGCGTTCGCGCTTTGCCTTCTCTTCTCGCTCTCTTTTGCGAACAGGTTAGCCACCACTTATGCTAGTCGCTTACTGCAGCTCCACATATTTACCTTACTTTACCTATAAGCTTAAATAGTCTTGATCGCGAGGGTGCGAGATTGCTGAGTCCCTGTGGCTCATAGATTACTATTAAACCAGATGCAGGGCCTGATGATTCCACTCCAGGTGACGCGCTTGAGCTCAGGTGGGAGTTCGACGAGGACTCTCAACGATACTATGTTTGTTTTCCTGATGATCAGTAGTGGTGCCCTATTGGGGGTGATCGGGACCGTGTCGCTTGTTGGGTTATCTTTTATTTTGGCGCCGTAGTCGGGCCATGAGTGTTTGGATGATGTAATGTTATTTATGTACTTGATTGACGTGGCGAGTGTAAGCCAACTATGTTATCTCCCCTTTTATTATCTATATTTGCATGGGATGTTGTGAAGATTGCCTGACTTGCGACATATGCCTTCAATGCGATTATGCCTCTAAGTCGTGCCTCGACACGTGGGAGATATAGTCGTATCGAGGGTGTTACAATAGCATATTGAGACCATAACAGCTTCTCCGTCGAGCTTCCGTCCTCGGCCTGGTAAAATTGTGCGGCATCAGACACACTGCGGGGCAAATCTGCGAATGCTCCTGAAGTGCTCCGGATCCGGGTAAGTAATCGGTAATTTACTTTTACATGCTTACTTTGCATATAGAAAGCCTTACCCGCCGCTATCTTCTTAATCACGTCGATCTCTTGGAGGGCCTGCTGTGCCTCGGCCTTGGAACTCTTTGCGCTCTCAAGGGCCGCAGCAAGCTCAGACTCTCACGTCTTCAAGTCAAGCTCCAACGCCTCGTGCTTTGTCACGAGAGCCTGCAGCTCTTGTTGCACCTCGCCCACCCAAGCCTTGTGCTTTTCTCGCTCGGTGCGCTCCTGGGCTGCTTCATCTTTGGCCTGGGTTAGCGCTCGCTTCAGGGTCGCCACCTCGGTCGTGGCCCCTGGCAAACATACAATGATCCTATCATTTCGCAATCTCGTCCTTTTTATATACATACACATCTATAGATGGGGTATTACTTACCCTTGTTCTCCTCGAGCTGCCTCTTGACAAGGCCGAGCTCCTTCCGGGACCCCTCAAGGGCCTGCTTCAGTACGGCGACCTCCGCAGTCAGTGCGGCGGACGCCGGCAGCGAAGCCTGCATATGCATATCAACATACTTATATTAGACTCCTGCGATATTATTTGATCCTCTGTTCGGCTTTTCTTTATGAACACCGAATAGAGCATCAGGGGCTACTGTCTATGCGGTAATATTTCTACTACATTTTAAAACACTTACCTCGAAGCCTGTTAGAAGGCTGGCACAAGGTTCAGTCAATCCGCTCTTGACGGACTGAACCTTCTGGATCACCGCACTCATAATAGTGCGGTGCTTCTCGTCGATGGAAGCGCTGCAAAGCGCTTCCAGCAGACTGTCCGGCGCCTCTGGATGGACAGAGGTCACCGACACAGGCGTCTTGCCCCTCTTAGAAGAAGGCCACCTGCCCAAGCCTGGAACCACTGGAGGTTCCGGCGCGGTGTTCGGCTGAGGGCCGAACTCGAAGCCCTCAGGGGCCCTACCCCTCGGCTCCCGGAGTCCGGAAGGTCGCCTTGAGGCGCCTCCGGGACTGTCTCCCCTCGATCCGGTGCCTCTTGAGACAACATCTCGGCATCGTCGGCAGGATGAGGAGAGGTGGCGGTCGGGACTGGATCGCTATCCATGTCCGACGAGCCCAGGGAGCCGTCCGATGATACATCAAGGCTGGTTCGCGGCGGCCTGCATAATCATATTCGGTGTTAGGGAAAGCAGTGCGACCAAAGAGTGCTATGAGTTACTCTGGTACCCGAATACTTAAGATCTCCCCGGGGGCTTGGCCCGGGGCAACCACTCGTCCTCGCCCTCGTCGGCGGCGGTGGAACTGTCCGGAAGGAGAGTCCTCCCCTTCTTGGACACTTCGGCCTCCCCAGTTGGGGCGGCCTTCCTTTTCTTGTCTCCCCCGCCTGGAGGGGGAGCATCTTCCTCTTCCTCCTCGTGTTCAGGGGAAGAGTGTGCCGCAGAGTTATCGGACGATGAGTCCGATAACACCTGGCGTCGGGAACTCTTTCGAGCTCCCTTGGCCTTCTTGGTCTTCTCCGGCACCTTGTAAGGAGCCGGAGTCAGCATCTCCGTCAGGAGAACACTTGTAGTGTCTTCGGGAAAAGGGGCCGGACAGTTAATCTGCCTCGCCATCTCCACCCAGTCCTATCAAAGGCATGGAGATTAGACCCCGCACATAATTAAGCTGGGAAAAATAAATGTCTTACGGGACGTATTAAACTCACCGAACGTGCTAGGCACTTAGTCCGTGGTCCTCGGCAAGAGAAGGAGGGACCTCGGCGCCCTTGAACAGCACCTTCCAGACGTCCTTGTGCGTCGTATCAGAGAGCTCGCTCAGAGTCTGGTGCTGGGCCGGGTTGAACTCCCATAAGGTAAAATCCCGTTGTTGACACGGGAGGATCCGGCGGATGAGCATAACTTGGACTACGTTGACAAGCTTGATCTTCTTGCTCGCCATACTTCGGATAAATTTCTGGAGTCCGTCCAGCTCCACCAATGAACCCCACGACAAGCCCTTCTCTTTCCAGGAAGTGAGCCGTGTAGGGAATCCGGATTGAAACGCGGGGGCTGCCGCCCATTTGGCGTCGCGCGGCTCGGTGATGTAGAACCACGCCGACTGTCATCCCTTCATTGTCTCCATGAAGGAGCCTTCGAGCCATATGACGTTGGGCATCTTACCCACCATGGCTCCGCCGCATTCTGCTTGTTGGCCTCGTACCACCTTCGGCTTGATATTGAAGGTCTTTAACCACAGGCCGAAGTGGGGCCGGATGCGGAGGAAAGCCTCACACGCGATGATGAATGCCGAGATGTTGAGGATGAAGTTCGGGGCCAGATCATGAAAGTCCAGCCCGTAGTAGAACATGAGACCACGGACGAATGGATGGAGGGGAAACCCTAGTCCGTGGAGGAAGGGGTGGAGGAATACTACCCTCTCATGGGGCCTGGGAGTGGGAATGAGCTGCCCCTCATCTGGGAGCCGGTGCGCGATGTCGTCGGGCAGGTATCCGGCTCTCCTCAGTTTCTTGATGTCTTCCTCCATGACAGAGGAGACCATCCACTTGGCTCCCGCTCCGGACATGATTGGAGAAGGTCGAGGTGGGAAGTGCGGACTTGGGCGCTAGAGCTTGAGTGTGCGAAGACGGATGAGCAAAGGAGGAAGAAGGCGTGGATAGAAAGGTGAATCCTTATCCCTTTATATGGGCGGACGAAGTTAAGCGTCCCCACTTGCCTGGTAAAACTCGCTTATCCCCCAAGCGCCGCAATTGATGGCGCGGTTGGGTTACCCACGCCCGTATTGATGAGAATCCCGTAATAAGGGGACACGATCTCTGCTTTGACAAGACGTGTCGAAAAACTGCCTCGCGTTATGTGCGGGGCTGGTTAAAAGAAACGGTTCGAGTAATCACCGGGCCATGACATAACGTCATGCTGCCAAAACTAGCCAGCAAATTAGATCTACGAAAATATTATTCTCTCTATGGTGGAATGTGGAACTTATTTTGCAGGGTCAGACACTATCCTCGTATTCAAATTCTTCTGTGATGCATTCGGAGAAGGAACCCGCCTTGCAATGTCGAAGACAATACTATGCGCCGGACTCATCGTCATTGAAGCCTGGTTTAGGGGCTACTGAGGGAGTCATGGATTAGGGGGTCTCCGGACAGCCGGACTATCTCCATTGGCCGGACTGTTAGACTATGAAGATACAAGATTGAAGACTTCGTCTCGTGTCCGGATGGGACTCTACTTGGCGTGGAAGGCAAGCTAGGCAATACGGATATGGATATCTCCTCCTTTGTAACCGACCTTGTGTAACCCTAACCCTCTCCGGTGTCTATATAAACCGAAGTGTTTTAGTCCGTAGGACAACAACCATAACATAAAATCATACCATAGGCTAGCTTCTAGAGTTTAGCCTCTCTGATCTCATGGTAGATCTACTCTTGTACTACCCATATCATCAATATTAATCAAGTAGGACGTAGGGTTTTACCTCCATCAAGAGTGCCCGAACCTGGGTAAAACATCGTGTTCCCTGCCTCCTGTTACCATCCGGCCTAGACGCACAGTTCGGGACCCCCTACCCGAGATCCGCCGGTTTTGACACTGACACTCGCGGTTACGCGGATGTTTCTGGACTGGTGCGCGGTCATGTTGTGCATGACGTTTGTGACCCATTGTGGCACACGGCATGGCACATGTGCCGGACTGGATGCACAGACGTATGTGACAAGAGGGAACATTCATGTGGCCTGACGAGGACGTCGGTTCCTTTGAGTGGGGTGTATGTGATACCCTAGCTTATTACGGATGATAGACTACTCATATCAATAAGGAATTCCTTCTTTTCCGGGAGCCTATTCGTAAAGAACTCCAAAGTTAAGCATGCTCAGCTGTGAGTTGTTTCAGGATGGCGTTACAAGTTGGTACCAGAGCTGGCCCTTGCGGTTAGCGGATGTTTTTCGACAGGTGCGCGGTCATGTTGTGCATGATGTTTGTGACCCATTCTGGCACACGGTATGGCACATGTGCCGGACTGGATGCATAGACGTATGTGCCATGGGGAACGTTCATGTGGCCCGACGAGGATGCCGGTTCCTCTGAGTGGGGGTGTATGTGATATCCTGGCTTATTAGGGATGATAGACTACTCATATCAATAAGGAATTCCGTCTTTTCCAGGAGCCTATTCGGAAAGAACTCCAAAGTTAAGTGTGCTCAGCTTGGAGTAGTTTCAGGATGGGTGACCGACCGGGAAGTTGCTCCCGGGTGCGCACGAGTGAGGGCAAAGTGCATAGAAAATACTAGTATTGATCTGTGGGGTCAGTCTAGATCCCGCCAGGAGTAACGACCACCAGCGGGTGTTTCTAGAGTGGTATAGGTCTTCTAGCTTGTCGCTCCGGTGTGCATAGACGGCATGGAGAGGAGTCCATCTGCAAAGGCCTCTATTGAAGTCTGTGGAGTTGGAGGAGTTGACACTGGAGGGGCAACTATGGATGTGGCTGCAGTTGCTGAGATGGTAGTTCTGGAGTCTGCAACTGGCACAACTAATGATCTTTGTGCCCTTGGCACTCTCTGGAATGTATCTGTTGTGGGTCTAGGATCATTGTCCTCAACAGCATCCCTTAACTTCTCCACAATGGTTTGAATCTTTCTGACCTACACATCAAGGTCATGCATCTTTGTCTCAATGATCCTTTCAAGACTCTCCTGATTCTGAGACAAGGTGGCCAAGCTTTTCTCAATCCTCATGGTAGCCTCAAGCAGATAACTGAGTTGATCCTGCTTGGTCTTGAGATTCACCACTAAAGCATCTGGAGCACTTGCTGCCTTTGATGCTTTTGCAGCCTTTGCTCTCTCAATCTTCTTTTGGGCCTCAGCACAAGTAGGATGTGAATCATCCATGGCAACCTCGTTGTCTTCAAAATCTAGCCCACTCAGAGATTGATGACTGGTACCTGGTGCCCTCAGTCATCCACCAAATCTTACCATCAGGGTAGAAGTGGTCAGTATAGTCGAACTGCATGATCATCTCATCGTTCCATTTTGTCAATTTTTGTCCAACAAACTTATCAACTCCATTCAACCTGAAGCTCTCATGCACATGGGGGAAATAGTCTTCATTGTCATCAATGTATTCCCAATCAACCCATTTCATGTGACATACTATGGGCTTCTTGTCCAACAAGATAGTCTCATAGAAGTCCTACTATTCTCTGGTATGAAAACGATAGTCCACAACATTCCTTCTCCTTGTGGCATACAGATCATTCTGCCTCCATAGTCTCAGACCATGATCCTTCCTCAACTTCATGTTTTCTGCCACAGGATGATCATCATTATGATCTGGGATCTTGGGCTTTAATTTTCTGAGCACTAGTGGCTCATCATCTTCCTAAACCTCAAGCATTGGGGCCTTGTTCTTCTCTGCAGCTGAGATATTCCTTGTTGATCTCTTTGGAGCAGTCGACTTGGGTGCTTGAGCTAGAGCGTGGGCTTGGGGCAGACTTGGGCTTTGAAGGAGCAGCACCGGTCTTGATAGCATCTGCCATCAACTTCTGTGTCTTGGCAGGAGGTGTAGCAGGTTCTTCCTCCTCCTCCTCTTCTTCCTGATCCCTCATCGTGGATGGTCTTCCAATCACTCTGGCAATGGTCTTTTCTGACCCGTTTCCTTCCTCTTCTTTCCACTAGTAGCAGCTTCTTCTTCCTCTCTGGGCTCAAGTGTAAATTGAATAGTCTCTTGAGTTGAAGCTCTGGCTTTGGATATTGGAGTCCTCTTTGCAGGACCCTTTTTGGAAAGGCCTGGCTTGGTGGCAGCAGCAACTCTAACATACTCTTTTGTCACAACTTTCTTCTTGGAGGTCACTTCCTCCTCAATCACAAAGTCTTCATCTTCATTGTCATAATTCTCTTCTTTCTTTGCCTGGTAGCTGCCTTTGGCAAGTTGTTGGGAGGGCTTCTGCTTCCCTCATCATAGCTACCAGAGGGACTAGTGCCCTCACTGAGGTTGACTAGCTCTTCAGACTTATTTTGGCTATCACTGGCTTCTGACATCTCTGCAATTGACCCTTTGAATAGATGGGTGTGGGGAGAGTAGATGAGCATCACAAAATACAGCTAGTTTTTGCAAAAATTGAGACAAAACCTTAACTTTAGTTTTCTGCAGAAAGCATTTTAGATCTACCAATTTGATAATCTCGGTGACACCAAAGCACTAATAGAGTCTAAACATGCAGCTTCGGTCAGACCAAGATGCAGTTCGGTGACTCCGAGATGCTAGGGCTTCACTGAGGAATTGCTTTTGTTCTCACTGATTAGTACACTTCGGTCAGACCGAGTTGTACTTAGTGCAATGGCTAGGTCCAACTGGTGTGACCGAAAACATCAATTCAGTCGGTCTGAGATGAGTTTGACAGAAACCTAACCCTAGGTTTTTGCATCAAATCTATTCTAGAGGAATTCTTTGCTGGTTAGAATGATTTCATACGTGGGAAGAATACATGCCTTTTACTTTGTGCAAAGAGTCGGACTGAGGAATAAGCACAAAGTGGTCGAATCCATACCCTAACTTGGTGACGGTTCGCTACGGCAGCAATGGTGGTGAAGAAATCCGTTGACGGCGGCGGAGACCAGCGGCAGAGGCGCATTAGCGGATACGACGACTATCTAGAGACCAACGTGCGACAATGTTGGGGCGAGAGCTCGTGCGGTTTGAATAACTTCTCAACCGTATGGGTACAGGAGGTATGTATACCCAGGCGCTATCGGTGGCACCGAGTGGAACGTCTCGGTGGCACCAAGATGCAAAACTGCTAGTAGTTGATGCAACTCGGTGAGACCGAATCGTTCTAATCGGTGGCATCAAGATGAAAACCTAGATCAACTTAATGATTTCGGTGAGACCGAGTAGGATGAGTTGGTCTGACTGAAAATCACTAAGAGATTTTGGAAGTTAGCCCTTGATGGATCGGTGGCTCCGAGTGATCCTCACTCAGAGGGTCCGAAAGTGACTTGTTCAAATTTTGTGATGTAGCATGAATAGAGTTTGAGATGAGAACAAGCATAGATAGCTAGAGAGAGTACTTAGGCATTCTTGTCCATCCATTTGGCAAAATAAAACCCAAACAATCAAAACTACAAATGGATGTCCTTGAATGGAGAAAATTATGCAACCAACATGCTCACACAATAAGATAGCAAATAAAACATGTGGCAAAGCATGCACATACACTCTAGTATCTATCAAGCAATTGGGGGTGATTAGGTCATCTATATATGAGTATATTGACTGAGGATTCAAATGAGAACATTTGATCATAGCTCATACTCATCACTTAAGCACAAGTGGGGTTACCACTTTTACATAAAGTATTGTTGTGTTCACATCACTAGAGTTGTTTTAGCTCAATTTTTAGAACAAAGCTCCCCCTAGATGTGATATCCCCCCCAAGAGGGATGAACTAACCTTGGGTTTTGTCGATGATGACTTCATGTAGATGTTGAAGATGTGGATGCTCAATGTTGATGTAGATCTTTTGGAGCAATCATTGGAGTGTTGCACTTTCAATACCTACATTGGTTAGTCCCACAAGGAACATACAAGGATATCCATAGACATAGAGTGAAGCACACATATGATGATGTCCATGAAAGCATTAGGTTACCTTTTCCCTTGTATTACCAACAAGAGGGTTTGTGGCTCCTTGAACTAATGCAAGATATGAAAGTTGATTGCACAAGTTTTCGCCAAAATGAATATGAGTGAAGTATGTTGGCGGAGTCACCCTCAAGAACTCTCTAGTTCTTCTTCTTTGGGATCCACATCAACTTGATGGGAATCCTTGGAGTTGTAGTCGTACTTTTATGAAGTAGAACTTGATGTAGTCTTCGGAACCCACTTGACCATGGCCTTAGGGGCTTCTTCAAATGAATCAATCTCTTCTTGAAGCTTGTCCTTGCCTTTTAGCTTGTGGTCTTGTGGTGGAAGATCATCTTGACCTTGTGTTCCCTTGAAAGAAGTGGGGTCATACTTCTCTTGTTGAGGAACAAACTTCGTCTTGGTGTATTGATCTTCTTCCCACTCAACTCCATTGGCATTGAACTTTCGTTCAAAACCAACACCTTAATTCTTCCGGTGCCTTCCTTGCTTGCGTACAATTTCCTCAAATTGCTTACTTCCGGCAAGGTTCTTGTAAACACCTTTCTCTATAATTCCCTTCAATAAGCTATTTTCCTGCTCAAGTGTAACTTGGCTAAGAGAATCATTAGTGGAATCAAGAGAACTACTAGAAGCAACAATATTGGATTTAACATGGTTATTGTTACTACTAGAGGAAGACTCCTTCTTGTTCTTATTGCTAGAATTTACTTGTGGCTTATAAGTAGACAATAGGAAACGTTTGGCAAGATACAAAGAACTCTTCTTTCAAAGATCATCATTGATAGCTTTTAGGAACTCATGCTCTTGCTCTAAATTAAGCTTCTCGGAGTGTAGCTTCTCATGAGTCCTTAGGAGCTCTAAATGATCCTATAGAGTTGTTTCATGAGCTAACTTAAGAGTGTTTAGTTCTTTAGTTAGATGCTCAATATCCTTCTTATCATTGTCATTCGTTTCATCTTGATTAGCATGAATACTAGCAATTTCATCATAGTTTTCATCACTAGTGTTGTCAACAAGTAAATCATCATCACCTAGCAAATCATCTTCATCACTATTGAAATCAACATACCCGGGGTGTGATACCTTGGGGCCTTTAGCCATGAAGCATCTTCCAATTCCTTCATTTGGTGAGTCAAATGTGTCGTAGGAGTTGGATGACACAAGTGCAAGACCGGCAACACCTTCATATTGAGTATATTCGGAGTTGGAGTGATAGCTTCTCTCAGAGTAGTTGTTGGAGTAGGAACCGGATACCCATTCACCAATGCGAGCTTGATGTCTTCATCTTGTGTAGCTCTTTCATGACTTGTCCTTCCTTTTCGAATCCTTACTTCTACGAGAGGGTCTTCGTTCATTACGATCATCTCTACTCCTTCTTTCTCTTGGTGGTGATTCATCTCTTCTACTTCTCCTTTTTGGTGAGTCTTCTCTTTTCTTGTAGGGATCCGTACACTCATTGGAGTAGTGTCCGGGTCTTCCACAATTGTATCAATTCGATCACGACTAGAAGATCTTTTGTCATTGTAGGATCTTGACTTGGAGCTTCTCTCTTTGCTTCTATTCTTGTAGAACTTGTTGAAATTCTTAACCATCAAGCTCAATTCTTCATTGGAGAGTTGTTTCTCACTTGATGTTGTAGGAGCATCACTTGAAGCTTTGTAAGAACCGCTTGACTTGTTGTGGAGCTCTTCCTTATCCTTGAGTGACGTCTCATGAGCAACAATTCTACCAATGACTTCCGTGGCCTTGAGATCTTTGTCATTGGGCATCATTTGGATCAAGGTGCACATGGTATCATATTTTCCATCCAAGGCTCTTAGGATCTTCTTGATGATGAATTTGTCGGTCATCTCTTCGCTTCCTAAGCCAGCAATCTCATTTGTGATGAGAGCAAGCCTAGAGTACATCTCAGCGACTCCTTCACCATTCTTCATCTTGAACTTGTCAAATTGACTTTGAAGCACACCCAATTTGGATTCCTTGATGAACTCAGTACCTTCGTGCATATCAACCAAAGTGCCCCAAATTTCCTTTGCATTCTCAAGGCGACTGCTTTTGTTGAATTCTTCAGGGCACATTCCATTGAAGAGAATATCGCAAGCTTGAGTATTGTATTGCAACATCTTCATTTCTTCCACTGACGCTTCACGATCCGGTTCTTTTCCATCCTCGAAGAAATCACCTTGCAATCCAATGCGCACAATAGCCCAAACGGTGGGGTTATGACCAAGAATATGCATTTTCATCTTATGCTTCCAACTAGCAAAATTAGTACCATCAAAGTAAGGACCTCTATGGTGGTAATTTCCCTCGCTAGATGCCATACTCTCCTAGGTTGTGAAACCAATGCTATGGTCACCAAAGCTACAGAAATCAAGGCAAATGGAGACCAAAGTGTCGGGGAACGCAGTATTTCAAAAAATTCCTACGATCACGCAAGATCTATCTAGGAGATGCATAACAACGAGAGGGGAGAATGTGTCTACGTACTGTCATAGACCGAAAGCGGAAGCGTTCAGTAACTTGGTTGATGTAGTCGAACATCTTCGCGATCCAACCAATCAAGTACCGAACGCACGACACCTCCGGGGTCTGCACACGTTCAGCTCAGTGATGTCCCTCGTACTCTTGATCCAGCTGAGGCCGAGGGTGAGTTCCATCAGAATGATGGTGTGTTGACGGTGATGATGAAGTTACAGATGCAGGGCTTCGCCTAAGCACTACGACAATATGACCGAGGTGGAAAACTGTGGAGGGGGAACCGCACACGGCTAAAGATCAACTTGTGTGTCTATGGGGTGCCCCCTCCCCCGTATATAAATGAGGGGAGGAGGAGGCCGGTTGGCCACAAGGGGCGCGCCAAGGGGAAAGGAATCCTACTCCTAGTAGGAGTAGGTTTGCCCCTTTCCTAGTCCAAGAAGGAGAATAAGGGAAAGAGGAGAGAAGAGAAGGAAGGAGGGGGAGCCCCCCTTCCCCTTGTCCAATTCGGACTGGGCAAGGGGGCGTGCGCGCCACCTCCGGCCCTCTCTCTTCTCCACTAAGGCCCATTGTGGCCCATTAATCCCCTGGGAGGTTCCGGTAACCTCCCGGTACTCCGGAAAATACCCGATACACTTCGGAACCATTTCCGGTGTCCGAATATAACATTCCAACATACCAATCTATATGTCTCGACCATTTCGAGACTCCTCGTCATGTCCATGATCTCATCCGGGACTCTGAACAACCTTCGGTACATCAAATCATATAACTCATAATACATATCGTCATCGAACGATAAGCGTGCGGACCCTACGGGTTCGAGAACTATGTAGAATGACCAAGACACATCTCCAATCAATAACCAATAGCGGAACATGGATGCTCATATCGGTTCCTACATATTATACGAAGATATTTATCGGTCAAACCGCACAACAACAGACGTTGTTCCCTTTGTCGTTGGTATGTTACTTGCCCGAGATTCGATCGTCGGTATCATCATACCTAGTTCAATCTCCTTACCGGCAAGTCTCTTTACTCATTCTGTAATGCATCATCCCATGACTAACTCATTAGTCACATTTCTTGCAAGGCTCATAGTCATGTGCATTAACGAGAGGGCCAGAGATACCTCTTTGATAGACGGAGTGACAAATCCTAATCTTGATCTATGCCAACTCAACAAACGCCATCGGAGACACCTGTAGAGCATCTTTATAATCACCCAGTTATGTTGTGACGTTTGATAGCACACAAGGTGTTCCTCCAGAATTCGGGAGTTGCATAATCTCATAGTCATAGGAACATGTATAAGTCATGAAGAAAGCAATAACAATAAAACTAAACGATCATTATGCTAAGCTAACAGATGGGTCTTGTCCATCACATCATTCTCTAATGATGTGATCTCGTTCATCAAATGACAACACATGTCCATGGCTAGGAAACTTAACCATCTTTGATTAACCAGTTAATCAAGTAGAGGCATACTAGGGACACTCTGTTTGTCTATGTATTCACACATGTACTAAGTTTCCGGTTAATACAATTCTAGCATGAATAATAAACATTTATCATGATATAAGGAAATATAAATAACAACTTTATTATTGCCTCTAGGGCATATTTCCTTCAGTCTCCCACTTGCACTAGAGTCAATAATCTAGATTACACAGTAATGATTCTAACACCCATGGAGTCTTGGTGTTGATCATGTTTTGCTCGTGAGAGAGTCTTAGTCAACGGGTCTACAACATTCAGATCCGTATGTATCTTGCAAATCTCTATGTTTTCCTCCTTGACTTGATCGCAGATGGAATTGAAGCGTCTCTTGATGTGCTTGGTTCTCTTGTGAAATCTGGATTTCTTTGCCAAGGCAATTGCACCAGTATTGTCACAAAATATTTTCGTTGGACCCGATGCACTAGGTTTTACACCTAGATCGGATATGAACTCCTTCATTTGCTGCTTCCAAAGCAGCTATGTATTCCGCTTCACACGTGTCCCGCCATGATGCTCTGCTTAGACTGCACCAACTGACAGCTCCACCATTCTATAAAAATACGTATTCAGTTTGTGACTTAGAGTCATCCGGATCAGTGTCAAAGCTTGCATCAACGTAACCGTTTATGATGAGATCTTTGTCACCTCCATAAACGAGAAACATATCCTTAGTCCTTTTCAGGTATTTTAGGATGTTCTTGACCGATGTCCAGTGATCCACTCCTGGATTACTTTGGTACCTCCCTGCTAAACTAATAACAAGGCACACATCAGGTCTGGTACACAACATTTCATACATGATAGAACCTATGGTTGAAGCATAGGGAATGACTTTCATTTTCCCTATATCTTCTGCAGTGGTCGGGCATTGAGTCTGACTCAACTTCACACCTTGTAACACAAGCAAGAACTCTTTCTTTGCTTGATCCATTTTGAACTTCTTCAAAACTTTATCAAGGTATGTGCTTTGTGAAAGTCCAATTAAGCGTATTGATCTATCTCTATAGATCTTGATGCCCAATATATAAGCAACTTCACTGACGTCTTTCATTGAAAAATTCTTATTCACGTATCCTTTTATGCTATTCAGAAATTCAGTATCATTTCCGATCAACAATATGTCATCCACATATAATATCAGAAATGCTACGGAGCTCCCACTCACTTTCTTGTAAATACAGGCTTCTCCAAAAGTCTGTATAAAACCATATGCTTTGATCACACTATCAAAGCATATATTCCAACTTCCAAATGCTTGCACCAGTCCATAAATGGATCGCTGGAGCTTGCACACTTTGTTAGCACCTTTTGGATTGACAAATCCTTTTGGTTGCATCATATACAACTCTTCTTTGAGATATCCATTAAGGAATATAGTGTTGACTTCCATTTGCCAAATTTCATATTCATAAAATGCAGCAATTGCTAACATGATTCGGATGGACTTAAGCATCGCTACGAGTGAGAAGGTCTCATCGTAGTCAACTCCTTGAACTTGCCGAAAACCTTTTGCAACAAGTCGAGCTTTGTAGACAGTAACATTACCGTCAGTGTCAGTCTTCTTCTTGAAGATCCATTTATTATCTATGGCTTGCCAATCATCGGGCAAGTCAACCAAAGTCCATACTATGTTCTCATACATGGATCCCATCTCAGATTTCATGGCCTCAAGCAATTTCGCGGAATCTGGGCTCATCATCGCTTTCTCATAGTTCGTAGGTTCATCATGGTCAAGTAACATGACCTCCAGAATAGGATTACCGTACCACTCTGGCGCAGATCTTGCTCTCGTTGACCTACGAGGTTCGGTAGTAACTTGATCTGAAGTTTCATGATCAACATCATTAACTTCCTCAATAATTGGTGTAGGAATCACTGGAAATCATTTCTGTGATGAACTACTTTCCAATAAGGGAGAAGGTACAATTACCTCATCAAGTTCTACTTTCCTCCCATTCACTTCTTTAGAGAGAAACTCCTTCTCTAGAAAGGATCCATTCTTAGCAACGAATATCTTGCCTTCAGATCTGTGATAGAAGGTGTACCCAATAGTCTCTTTTGGGTATCCTATGAAGACACATTTCTCTGATTTGGGTTCGAGCTTATCAGATTAAAGCTTTTTTACATAAACATCGCAGCCCCAAACTTTAAGAAACGACAACGTGGGTTTCTTGCCAAACCACGGTTCATATGGTGTAATCTCAACGGATTTCGATGGTGCCCTATTTAACGTGAATGCGGCCGTCTATGAAGCATAACCCCAAAACGATAGCGGTAAATCAATAAGAGACATCATAGATCGCACCATATCTAATAAGGTGCGGTTACGATGTTCGGACACACCAGTACGCTGTAGTGTTCCAGGTAGCGTGAGTTGCGAAACTAGTCTGCGTTGTTTAAAATGAAGATCAAACTCATAACTCAAATGTTCACCTCCACGATCAGATCGTAGAAACTTAATTTTCTTGTTACGATGATTTTCCACTTCACTCTCAAATTCTTTGAACTTTTCAAATGTTTCAGACTTATGTTTCATCAAGTAGATATACCCATATCTGCTCAAATCATCTGTGAAGGTCAGAAAATAACGATACCCGCCACGAGCGTCAACACTCATTGCACTGCATACATCAGTATGTATTATTTCCAATAAGTCTGTTGCTTGTTCCATTGTTCCGGAGAATGGAGTCTTAGTCATCTTGCCGATGAGGCATGATTCGCAAGAATCAAGTGATTCATAATCAAGTGATTCCAAAATCCCATCAGCATGGAGTTTCTTCATGCGCTTTACACCAAAATGACCTAAACGGCAGTGCCACAAATAAGTTGCACTATCATTATTAAACTTATATCTTTTTCCTTCAGTACTATGAATATGTGTATCAGTACTATTGAGATTTAATAAAAATAGACCATCATCAAGGGTGCATGACCATAATATATATTACTCATATAAATAGAACAACCATTATTATCTGATTTAAATGAATAACTGTCTCACATCAAACAAGATCCAGATATAATGTTCATGCTTAACGCTGGCACCAAATAACAATTATTCAGGTCTAATACTAATCCCGAAGGTAGATGTAGAGGTAGCGTGCCGACCGCGATCACATCGACTTTGAAAGCATTTCCCACGCGCATCGTCACCTCGTCCTTAGCCAATATTCACTTAATCCTTAGCCCCTATTTTGATGTAACGCCCTTGATGCGGCTATATCTCCTACGTGTCGAGGCACGACTTAGAGTCATAACCGCATTGAAAGCAATGTCGCAAGTTAGGCAATCTTCATCCCATGTAATATAGATAATAAAAGGGGAGATACATAGTTGGCTTACACTCACCACATCAATCAAAGTACATAAATAGCATTACATCATCCAATCACTCATGGCCCGACTACGGCACCAAAATAAAAGAACAACCCAACATGAGACACGGTCCCGATCGCCCCAACTGGGCACCACTACTAATCATCAGGGAAAGACACATAGTAACGACGTGAGTCCTCGTCGAACTCCCACTTGAGCTCAAGCGCGTCATCTGGAACGGAGTCATCAGGTCCTGCATCTGGTTTGGAAGTAATCTGTGAGCCACAGGGACTCAGCAATCTCGCACCCTCGCGATCAAGACTATTTAAGCTTATAGGCAAGACAAGGTAAATATGTAGAGCTGCAGCAAGCGACTAGCTTATATGGTGGCTAACCTGTTCGCAAAAGAGAGCGAGAAGAGAAGGCAAAGCGTGACTGAAAAACTGGAGAACAACTTGCGCAAGCATTACTCCAACACCGTGTTCACTTCCCGTACTCCGCCGAGAAGAGACCATCACGGTAACACACACAGTTCATTCATTTTAATTAAGTTAAGGTTCAAGTTATCTACAACCGGACATTAACAAATTCCCATCTGCCCATAACCACGAGCACAGCTTTCGAAAGTTCAAATCCCTGCAGGGGAGTCCCAACTTAGCCCATGACAAGCTCTCACGGTCAGCGAAGGAATAGACCTTCTCCCGAGAAATTCCGATCAGACTCGGTATCTCGGTTCTACAAGACACTTCGACAAGTTAAAAGAAATCCAGCAACACCGCCCGAATGTGCCGACAAATCCCGATAGGAGCTGCACATATCTTGTTCTCAGGGCACACTTAGATTGTCTAAACTTCCTGTAGGCCAGCCCAGAGTTTCCCCTGGTAGCCACCGGCGGCTGACGAGGTGGACCAACACTCAGAGGAGCACTGGCCCGGGGGGGTTTAAATAAGATGACCCTTGGGCTCCGGAAACCCAAGGGAAAAAGAGGCTAGGTGGCAAATGGTAAAACCAAGGTTGGGCATTGCTGGAAAAGCTTTAATCAAGGTGAACTATCAAGGGGTTCCCATTATAACCCAACCGCGTAAGGAACGCAAAATCCGGGAACATAACACCGATATGACGAAAAGTAGGGCGGCAAGAGTGAAACAAAACACTAGGCAAGAGGCCGATCCTTCCACCCTTTACCAAGTATATATAGATGCATTAAGATAACAAGATAATATAATGATATCCCAACAAGTAAATAATGTTCCAACAAGGAACGGTCTCCAATCTTCACCTGCAACTAGCAACGCTATAAGAGGGGCTGAGCAAAGCGGTAACATAGCCAATCAACGGTTTGCTAGGACATGGTGGGTTAGAGGTTTGACATGGCAATTTGGGAGGCATGATAAGCAAGTGGTAGGCATCATAGCATAGGCATAGCAAAAGAGCGAGCATCTAGCAAAGCAAAGATAGAAGTGATTTCGAGGGTATGATCATCTTGCCTGCAAAGTTGTCAGAGTTGACTGGATCCTCGAAAGCAAACTCAACGGGCTCCTCGTTAGCGAACTCGTCTCCCGGCTCTACCCAAACAAGACAAACAAGTAACAAGGACACAATCAACCACGTGCAAACTCAAACAACATGATGCAAACATGGTATGCTATGCGGGATGCGATATGTGATGCATATGCAAGATTTGACAAGGAAAGAATGAACCTGGCCTCAACTTGGAAAACCAAGTGTGCCACTGAAAAGGTGAGCTGATTTCGCTTGAAAACAATATAAAGATCACCGGAATCAGAGTCACGGTTTGGAAATGGCAAGCAATTCAAATATGGCACCGGTCTGCGATATACAGCAAGTAGCCATCTAGATGCAACAAGATGAACATGCTACAGCACTCAAAAATGGCCTCAAAATACATGGCAGGGATCCATTCATGATGCTTAACAAAAGATGAACAATGATCTACACCCAATTCATCCATTAACAAGTTCAAACAAGCATGGCAAAAATGCATTTGGTAGACAGATTTCAGACTTAGTGAAATTAACACTTGCCTGGAATTTCAGATCAGATAGCACACTTTGGAGCATGAAAACTATATGGTACATGTACTGAACGTGGCAAATTAAAGCATGGCATGGAGCTACTCAAAGAGCTTGACAAAAGTCCCTTAGTGACCTTGAGCCAAAAGGGATCAGAAAATACATTTGCAAGCATGTGAACATGGCAAAAACATAATCAGATCACAGACTTTGTGAAAAACTGGAGCATGCAAAAAAACAGATATCAAGTAGGCATGTTTATGAGCTCGATGCACTCACTACAGAGCATGTCATGACAATCTAAGCATACACACATCAAGAATACACATTATACCAGCTATACATGGCAAGAACAATAACATAGTATGCACGGATCAACTACAACATCCTCGGCAAAGTCGCTAACAAGTAGACAATCTGCCCAGATTCACGAAATAGCAAAAGTAGAGCTCGATTGACTCAAGCTAGGGTGCTCCATAATTGCAAACAAAGACATGGATGGATAGAGCACTACAAGATTAACAAAACATCCTTACTGATCTTCCTCAAAAGAGGCACGGATCACTAGGAAACAACATGAACATATGGCATATTGAAATAAACAGATCAAGAACTTAGTGGAATTGCTAAGTCCCTGAAATCAGCATTAACGAAGGCACCACTTTGCAAGATTGTGCTAGTCACCACAAACATCACAAAAATACATGGGTTGCACCTCTGGATAGATGGCAAAGCACATAACAAAACATATGTAGAGCTCAGGGACATATCATGCACACCTTAATCATGGCAAAAATGACAAATATCTAATTGGAGTAGCAGATCTGACAATTATCTCAAATAGCATTCTTCCAACAGCATTTAGGGAATCACGATGAACTCAAATGAAAATGATGCAATGAGATGAAATTATGTACTCTCTGAGAGGAACATTTCGATATGCTATATGCCCAAAACGGGGCTACGGATGCAAAGTTACGGCACGACGAACATGGCAAAATAGTTAGGGTTTTGGGGCAAAAAGTCAACCGAGATATTTCGGATCTGAGATTTGCACGCTTCCCAAGGTTCATCCTCGAGCTCGCCGGAGACGAAGTAGACCGCTGGAGTGGAAGGAGCTCGTGGGGAGGAGGCCGGAGTGGGACTTGGGGCGGTGCGGCGGAGGCGGCGGAGAGGGGCGCCGGCGATGGGGGCGTCGGGCGGCGGTGCGGTGGTGGCGTAGGGCGGCGGTGCCTCGCCGGAACGGCGAGGC
>NC_041384.1:267654013-267683355 GCF_002162155.2 Triticum dicoccoides
GGGCCTGGGGGCCGGATGCGGGCTGCGACGGGCCGCGACGGCGATGTGGGCGCGCCCGCCACGTGTCGGCGTCTGGTTGGTCGCGGGCGTCGGCGGCGGACGTGTCCGGCTGGACCAGACGTGTCCGGCGCGGCGCGAGGTGGCGGATCTAGGGTTTCGGGGGGAGGAGAACGAGAATTTCGGAGGGGGGGGTCTTTATATAGGCATAGGAGGAGCTAGGAGAGTCCAAATGAGGTGCGGTTTTTGGCCACGCGATCATGATCGAACGCTCTAGATGATGGAGAGGGTTTTGATGGGTTTTGGGCCAAATTGGAGGGGTGTTGGGCTGCAACACACACGAGGCCTTCTCGGTTCCTCTGTTAACCGTTGGAGCGTCAAACGAAGTCCAAATGGTACGAAACTTGACAGGCGGTCTACCAATAGTAAACCAAGGCCGCTTGGCAAGTCTCGGTCCAATCCGGAAATGTTTAATCCCCACACATGAAAGAAAGGTAGAAATGACCACTGG
Source organism: Triticum dicoccoides (assembly GCF_002162155.2). Classification (NCBI taxonomy): domain Eukaryota; kingdom Viridiplantae; phylum Streptophyta; class Magnoliopsida; order Poales; family Poaceae; genus Triticum; species Triticum dicoccoides. Next base: position 267,654,522 of record NC_041384.1, read on the forward strand.
AGGAGAACGAAGCGCCGGAATGCAAAACGGACAACGGGGAAAAAGCTCGAATGCATGAGACGAACACGTATGCAAATGCAATGCACATGATGACATGATATGAGATGCATGACAACAACAACAACAACACATGGAGACAAAAACCCAAACCCGAGAAAATAAAATAACTTAACGTCGGAAACGGCAAGAGTTGGATTACATATTAGGTAAATCATATCCGGGGTGTTACAACACTCCACCACTATGAAAGGATCTCGTCCCGAGATCTAGGACTGAAAGAACGCCGCGTACTCAGAACGGAGGTGATCCTCGCGTTCCCAGGTGGCTTCACGGTCGAAATGGTGTGACCACTTGACTTTGAGGAATTTGATTGACTTATTGCGAGTCTTGCGTTCAGTCTCTTCAAGAATAGCCACGGGGTGCTCACGATAAGAGAGATCTTCTTGGAGCTCAATGTCTTCGAAGTTGACTGTGCGGTCAGGAGTCCTGAAGCACTTGCGGAGCTGAGAGACATGGAACACGTCATGCACATTTGCAAAGTTTGAAGGAAGCTCGAGTTGATAGGCGAGATTGCCTCTCTTGCTGACGATCTTGAAAGGTCCCATGTATCTAGGGGCAAGCTTCCCTTTGATACCGAAGCGACGAGTACCTTTCATAGGAGAGACACAGAGGTAAACATGATCTCCGATCTCGAAATCCAAATCACGGTGCTTACTATCATAGTAGCTCTTCTAGCGGGATTGGGCTGCTTTGACGTTATCTCGAATGACTTTACACATTTCCTCTGCCTTTGTGATTAAGTCATTACCCAGAAGTTGACGTTCACCGGTTTCAGACCAGTTGAGAGGGGTACGGCACTTCCTGCCATACAGAATTTCGAATGGGGCCTTGCCCGAACTTGCTTGAAAACTGTTGTTGTAGGAGAATTCAGCATATGGAAGACAATCTTCCCACTTCATGTCGAAGGAGATCACACAAACCGTAAGCATATCTTCAAGAATCTGGTTGACACGCTCGACTTGACCGCTAGTTTGAGGATGGAAAGCTGTGCTAAAACGGATGTTGGTGCCCATGGCCTTCTGAAACGAATCCCAAAACTTGGAGGTAAAGATGCTGCCACGGTCTGAAGATATCACCTGTGGAATACCGTGCAGAGAGACAATCCGAGAGGTATAGAGTTCCGCCAATTGAGCTGCAGTGATTGACTCTTTGATAGGCAGAAAGTGAGCCACTTTAGTGAGTTTGTCGATGACAACGAATATAGCATCATTGCCACGCTTGGACTTTGGAAACCCAGTCACGAAGTCCATCTCAATGTGGTCGAACTTCCATTATGGAATGGCAAGAGGTTGGAGGAGACCAGCTGGCCTTTGGTGTTCTGCCTTCACTCTTCTGCAGACATCACACTCATTCACGAACTGAGCAATCTCGCGCTTCATTCGAGTCCACCAATAAGCCTGCTTGAGGTCCTGATACATCTTCGTGCTCCCAGGGTGGATGGAGAGGAGAGAATTGTGAGCCTCATTCATGATCACTTTACGAAGGTCACCTTTGGGCACAACAATATGATCCTCGAAGAAAAGAGTATCCTTGTCATCAAGGCGGTAGCACTTGTACCTGGGTTGACTCTTGGCAATCCCAATCTTCACCTTTTTCACCATAGCATCCAGAAGTTGGGCTTGGCGAATCTGGTCTTCCAAGGTAGGAGGGACTTGAAGGTTGGCGAGGAAACCTTGAGGAACAACTTGCAGATTAAGTTTGCGGAAAGCTTTACAAAGCTCGGGTTGATAAGGCTTGAGAATCAGACTGTTGCAATAAGCCTTCCTCCTCAATGCGTCAGCAATCACATTGGCCTTGCCTGGAGTATACTCGATACTTGGATTATACTCTTGAATCATTTTGACCCATCGAGTCTGCCTGAGGTTGAGATTAGGCTGAGTGAAGATGTACTTGAGACTCTTGTGGCCAGTGAAGATGTCCACTTTTCTTCCCAATAAGAGATGTCTCCAAGTGAAAAGAGCATGCACAACTGCCGCCAACTCGAGGTCAAGAGTGGGGTAGTTCTTCTCGTTGGGCTTCAACTGGCAAGAGGTATAAGCCACAACTTGCTTCTCTTGCATCAACACTGCGCCAAGACCTTGGAGAGAGGCATCGCAAAAGACCTCGTACGGTTTGGATTCATCATGAGGAGTCAGAACTGGAGCAGTGACCAATTTCTCTTTCAAGGTGTTGAAAGCGATGTCACATTCCGGAGACCAAACGTACTTGACGTGCTTCTGGAGAAGATTAGAGAGAGGCTTCGCGATCTTATAAAAGTTTTCAACGTCTTCGACAGTAGCTTGCAAGACCGAGGAAGCTACAGAGTTGCTTCACGTTCTGAGGTGGTTCCCAATTCACAATTGCAGACGCCTTCTCATGATTCACCGCAATGCCCTTGGCAGAGATGATATGACCAAGATAAAGAACCTCATCGAGCCAAAATTTGCACTTGGAGAACTTGGCGTAGAACTGGTGTTCCCTGAGCTTATCGAGTACCAAACGCAAGTGCTTGGCATGATCTTCCTTGTTCTTCGAAAAGACCAGAATGTCATCAAGATAGACCAAAACAAAGTCATTGGTGTAGGCGCTGAAGATGAAGTTCATCATGCGAGAGAAAGTCAGAGGAGCGTTGACGAGGCCAAAAGATATGACAGTGTATTCATATGAACCATAGCTTGTCCTGAAAGCTGTCTTGGGAATATCTTGCTCATGGATTCGAATCTGATGATAACCCATACGGAGATCAAGCTTGGAGAATACTTGGGCGCCTTTGAGTTGTTCGAACAACTCATTGATGTTGGGAAGTGGCTACTTGTTCTTGATAGTCTTCTTGTTCAATGGACGGTAGTCAACACAAAGTCGGTCTGTTTCATCCTTCTTCTTCACAAAAAGAACACCACAACCCCATGGAGAAGAACTAGGTCGGATGAGACCCATTCTCTCTTGAATATCGAGTTGCTTCTTCAGCTCCTTCAACTCTTCAGGTCTGAGCTTGTAAGGACGCTTGCACACTGGTTCCATGCCAGGCTCAAGATCGATGACGAATTCAACTGGCCGGTGCGGAGGCATTCCTGGAAGATCTTCTGGAAAGATGTCTTGATATTCGCAAATGACTGGAATTTGAGAGATGGCATCCAGTTCACCCTTCTCATTGAGAGAAAACAGACGAATGGTATTATCCCGAGCGGCAAAGACAATTACATCCTCAGACGAATGAGTCAATTGAATCTGTCTGGCTGCACAATCAAGCTAAGCCTTGTGCTTAGAAAGCCAGTCCATTCCGATAATAAGATCAATATCCGAGTTACCAAGGACCATTGGAGAAGCCAGAAATTTGAAATCACCCATCGAGATAGAAATATCCGGAATCTCGTAGTTAGCGAGCAAACATCTACCCGGAGAGACAACTGCTAACGGTTTATGCATAACTTGAGCATACCACCCATGCTTAGATGCAAAAGGTCTCGAGATGAAACAATGTGATGCACTAGTGTCAAAAAGAACTTTTGCGGGAATATCGTTAACAGGAAGGTTACCCATGATGACATCTGACGAGTCCTCTGCCTGAGCTGCATTCACCATGTTAACCTTGGCGTACTTTGGGTTATGCTTGACCATAGCTGTACTTGCCGATCTCACAGGAGGAGGAGGAGGAGGGAGATGCCTCTGATTTAAGCATTTGTTGGCATACTGACCCTTCTATTGGCACTTGTTGCACATGACCTCTGAAAGAGGACGGTGGTACGGAGCACTCGATCTTCGAGCTTGAGACGAAGTCTTGTTCTGAAAGCCAGGGTTGGGTGGGTGGGAAGATCCACTGCCACCTTTGCTCTTCTGATACGGCTGACGGAACAGAGGAGGAGGAAGCCAATACTTCTGCTGCTTGGCCACTTGAGTAGAGGAAGAAGGTGTAGCATCTCTGACTCGATTCTTGGAAGCATCACACCTCAGTTGAGCAGCCTCTTGCTTCAATGCCATGTTGTAGAACTCATTGTACCTCAAGGGCTCAAAGAGAACAAGAGCTAGCTGGATTTCTTCTCTGAGACCACCCCTGAACTGGTATACCATGCTCTTCTCGTCAGGGACGCCCTGCTTAGCAAAGCGGGCGAGCTTCTGAAACAACTTGTTGTAGTCATAGACAGACAAAGAGCCTTGATTCAGGTTGCGGAATTCCTCACGCTTGCTTTCAACCACGCTCTGGGGAATATGGTGAGCTTTGAAATCTTGACGGAATTCATCCCAGGTAATCACACGCCACCTCTGGAATCCTTGTACTGCTGGAACCACTCTGCAGCTTGGTCTTTGAGTTGGAAGGAAGCAAACTTGACCAAGTCCTCAGGCCTGACGTTACTGCACTCGAAATGCTTGCACAAGTCCACAAGCCAATCGTCAGCATCAGTTGCCTCAACACAATTGCTGAAAGTCTTTGGCCCATTAGCAAGGAACTGGTTGAGTGTAGCAAAGTGATTCTGATTGTTGCCTTGGTTGCCTTGGTTCGCTTGATTATGCTCTTGAAGAATTTGCATGATCAACTGCGTGTTTGCATTGGTTGCGGCCATCACAGCTTGCCATGCCTCCGGAGGAGGAGGAGGTGGTGGCAGATCAGGATTCGGAGTCATGCGCGTTGGAGGAGCCATCCTGAAGAGGTTGACATCCATTAGCACATTGATAGACAAATATTGAAGCTGAATCCAACGGAATGAAAATTGCAACATATAGTCTTCACATCCGCACAAAATGAACAAATGCATTCCAATTGAAATGGTCACATATCCATAAATTGAGAAGCCACTTAGAATTTAAGTAGAGGAATAAATCAACAAGGTACGGATCAAGAACGAATACTCGGTAAGAAATCCCAATCTCGAACCAAATATCCGTGGAAGAAGAGCTAGAGCTACAAGAATTCCCACCTATGAAACTCCCGAACCTTTTCGGTTATGCAATCAGGTGTTGGGGATACGGGGGAAGCATAATATCTCACCCAAATCTAGCAAATCCTACATCCAGCTGTATGCATCCTTCAACACATAACCAAGAAAAACTTCGGAAACCATCTACCTCAACCTTCGAAAAGCATCTGTTATACAAGTTATGGCAATACTCCCGAACTCCCGCCCCAGTACTGGGTGGCGTCGAGGTTATCTCACCAACGAACTGCATAAAAGAGATTTTCGATGTCGGCGTACTAAACTCAAGTATTCTAGAACTGCAACGATAAAATTGTGACGACAACACTTCGGAGCTCAACTCCCCGGGACACTGCCACAACCCCTAAAGACAGGAGGCACCAAGAACAATGTTCTCGTCACAAAACCATCAGAACGATTCAAAGATACCCGCGTGATCCTAAATTTTTTTAATGAAATTTGAGAAGAGAAGAGTCAAAACTCTACGTCAGGATGCCTTACCAGAGCGATGAGGAGACTGGGGAGTAAAAAGAATTCCTAAACTCTCCAATATATAATTCCTAAAAGACTCAAAACATTTTTCTAGACTCAACAACGACTGCTAAAAACAATCAAGCAGTGGGGGATCCTAAGGTCGGGGAAGGCTCTGATTACCAACTTGTAACGCCCTCGATGCGGCTATATCTCCTACGTGTCGAGGCATGAGTTAGAGTCATAACCGCATTGAAAGCAATGTCGCAAGTTAGGCAATCTTCATCCCATGTAATATAGATAATAAAAGGGGAGATACATAGTTGGCTTACACTCGCCATGTCAATCAAAGTACATAAATAGCATTACATCATCCAATCACTCATGGCCTGACTATGGCGCCAAAATAAAAGAACAGCCCAACATGCGACACGGTCCCGATCGCCCCAACTGGGCACCACTACTGATCATCAGGGAAAGACACATAGTAACGACGTGAGTCCTCGTCGAACTCCCACTTGAGCTCAAGCGCGTCATATGGAACGGAGTCATCAGGTCCTGCATCTGGTTTGGAAGTAATCTGTGAGCCACAGGGACTCAGCAATCTCGCACCCTCATGATCAAGACTATTTAAGCTTATAGGCAAGGCAAGGTAAATATGTGGAGCTGCAGCAAGCGACTAGCTTATATGGTGGCTAACCTGTTCGCAAAAGAGAGCGAGAAGAGAAGGCAAAGCGTGACCGAAAAACTAGAGAACAACCTGTGCAAGCATTACGCCAACACCGTGTTCACTTCCCGGACTCCGCCGAGAAGAGACCATCACGGTAACACACACAGTTGATTCATTTTAATTAAGTTAAGGTTCAAGTTATCTACAACCGGACATTAACAAATTCCCATCTGCCCATAACCGTGGGCACGGCTTTCGAAAGTTCAAATCCCTGCAGGGGAGTCCCAACTTAGCCCATGACAAGCTCTCACGGTCAATTAAGAATAGACCTTCTCCCAAGACATTCCGATGAGACTCGGTATCCCGGTTCTACAAGACACTTAGACAAGTTAAAACAAATCCAGCAACACCGCCCGAATGTGCCGACAAATCCCGATAGGAGCTGCACATATCTCGTTTTCATGGCACACTCAGATTGTCTAAACTTCCGGTAGGCCAGCTCAGATTTGCCCCTGGTAGCCACCGGTGGCTGACGAGGTGGACCAACACTCAGAGGAGCACTGGCCCGGGGGGTTTTAAATAAGATGACCCTCGGGCTCCAGAAACCCAAGGGAAAAAGAGGCTAAATGGCAAATGGTAAAACCAAGGTTGGGCATTGCTGGAAAAGCTTTAATCAAGGCGAACTATCAGGGGGTTCCCATTATAACCCAACCGCGTAAGGAACGCAAAATCCGGGAACATAACACCGATATGACGAAAACTAGGGCGGCAAGAGTGAAACAAAACACTAGGCGAGAGGCTGAGCCTTCCACCCTTTACCAAGTATATAGATGCATTAAGATAACAAGATAAAATAATGATATCCCAACAAGTAAATAATGTTCCAACAAGGAACGGTCTCCAATCTTCACCTGCAACTAGCAACGCTATAAGAGGGGCTGAGCAAAGTGGTAACATAGCCAATCAATGGTTTGCTAGGACATGGTGGGTTAGAGGTTTGACATGGCAATTTGGGAGGCATGATAAGCAAGTGGTAGGCATCATAGCATAGGCATAGCAAAAGAGCAAGCATCTAGTAAACCAAAAATAGAAGTGATTTCGAGGGTATGATCATCTTGCCTACAAAGTTGTCAGAGTTGACTGGATCCTCGAAAGCAAACTCAACGGGCTCCTCATTAGCGAACTCGTCTCCCGGCTCTACCTAAACAAGACAAACAAGCAACAAGGACACAATCAACCACGTGCAAACTCAAACAACATGATGCAAACATGGTATGCTATGCGGGATGCGATATGTGATGTATATGCAAGATTTGACAAGGAAAGAAGGAACCTGGCCTCAACATGGAAAACCAAGTGTGCCACTGGAAAGGTGAGCTGATTTCGTTTGAAAACGATATAAAGATCACCGGAATCGGAGTCACGGTTTGGAAATGGCAAGCAATTCAAATATGGCACCGGTCTGCGATATACAGCAAGTAGCCATCTAAATGCAACAAGATGAACATGCTACAGCACTCAAAAATGGCCTCAAAATACATGGTAGTGATCCATTCATGATGCTTAACAAAAGATGAACACTGAGCTATGCCCAATTCATCCATTAACAGGTTCAAACAAGCATGGCAAAAATGCATTTGGTAGACAGATTTCAGACTTAGTGAAATTAACACTTGCCTGGAATTTCAGATCAGAGAGCACACTTTGGAGCATGAAAACTATATGCTACAGGTACTGAACATGGCAAAGTAAAGCATGGAAAGGAGCTACACAAAGATCTTAACAAAAGTCCCTTAGTGACCTTGAGCCAAAAGGGATCAGAAAATACATTTGCAAGCATGTGAACATGGCAAAAACATAATCAGATCACAGACTTTGTGAAAAACTGGAGCATGCAAAAAAACAGATATCAAGTAGGCATGTTTATGAGCTCAATGCACTCACTATAGAGCATGTCATGACAATCTAAGCATACACTCATCAAGAATACACATTATACAAGCTAGACATGGCAAGAACAATAACATAGCATGCACGGATCAACTACAACATCCTCGCCAGAATCGCTAACAAGTAGACAATCTGCCCAGATTCACGAAATAGCAAAAGTAGAGCTCGATTGACAGAAGCTAGGGTGCTCCATAATTGCAAACAAAGACATGGATGGATAGAGCACTACAAGATTAACAAAACATCCTTACTGATCATCCTCAAAAGAGGCACGGATCACTAGGAAACAACATGAACATATGATTTAGTGCAATTGCTAAGTCCCTGAAATCAGCATTAACGAAGGCACCACTTTGCAAGCTTGTGCTAGTCACCACACACATCACAAAAATACATGCATTGCACCTCTGGATAGATGGCAAAGCACATAACAAAACATATGTAGAGCTCAGGGACATATCATGCACACCTTAATCATGGCAAAAATGAAAAATATCGACAATTATCTCAAATAGCATTCTTCCAACAGAATTTCGGGCATCAAGATGAACTCAAATTAAAATGATGCAATGACATGAAATGATGTACTCTCTGAGACGAACATTTTGATATGCTATATGCCCAAAACGGGGCTACGGATGCAAAGTTACCGCACGACGAACATGGCAAAATAGTTAGGGTTTTGGGGCAAAAAGTCAACCGAGATATTTCGGATCTGAGATTTGCACGCTTCCTGAGGTTCGTCCTCGAGCTCGCCGGAGACAAAGTAGACCGCCAGAGTGGAAGGAGCTCGTGGGGAGGAGGCCGGAGTGGGACTTGGGGCGGTGCGGCGGAGAGGGGCGCCGGCGATGGGGGCGTCGGGCGGCGGTGCGGTGGTGGTGTCGGGCGGCGGTGCCTTGCCAGAGCGGCGAGGCCGGCGATGGCGCGCGGCGGCGCTGGGCACCGGGTGCGGGGAAGGAGAAGGGCGTGGGGTGGCGCTGGCTGGATGGGCCTGGGGGCCGGATGCGGGCTGTGGCGGGCCGCGGCGGCGATGTGGGCGCGCCCGCCACGTGTCGGCATCTGGTTGGTCGTGGGCGTCGGCGGCGGACATGTCCGGCCGGACCAGACGTGTCCGGCACGGCGCAAGGTGGCGGATCTAGGGTTTCGGGGGGAGGAGGACGAGAATTTCGGAGGGGGGTCTTTATATAGGCACAGGAGGAGCTAGGAGAGTCCAAATGAGGTGCGGTTTTCGGCCACGCGATCGTGATCGAACGCTCTAGATGATGGAGAGGGTTTTGGTGGGTTTTGGGCCAAATTGGAGGGGTGTTGGGATGAAACACACACGAGGCCTTCTCGGTTCCTCGGTTAACCGTTGGAGCATCAAACGAAGTCCAAATGGTACGAAACTTGACAGACGGTCTACCGGTAGTAAACCAAGGCCGCTTGGCAAGTCTCGGTCCAATCCGGAAATGTTTAATCCCCACACACAAAAGAAAGGTAGAAATGACCACTGGAGGAGAACGAAGCGCTGGAATGCAAAATGGACAACGGGGAAAAAGCTCGAATGCATGAGACGAACACGTATGCAAATGCAATGCACATGATGACATGATATGAGATGCATGACAACAACAACACACGGAGAAAAAAACCCAAACCCGAGAAAATAAAATAACTTAACATCGGAAATGGCAAGAGTTGGATTACATATTAGGTAAATCATATCCGGGGTGTTACATTTGAGTTGCAAATATTAGCAACAGAACCAGTATCAAATACTCAGGTGCTATTGCAAGCATTAGTAAGGTCCACATCAATAACATGTATATCAAATATACCTTTCGCTTTGCCATCCTTCTTATCTGCCAAATACTTGGGGCAGTTTCCAGTGACCAGTCCCTTTGCAGTAGAAGCACTTAGTCTCAGGCTTAGGTCTAGACTTGTGCTTCTTCACTTGAGCAGCAAATTGCTTGCCGTTCTTCTTGAAGTTCCCCTTCTTCCCTTTGCCCTTCTTCTTGAAATTAGTGGTCTTGTTGACCATCAACACTTGAATCTCCTTCTTGATTTCTACCTCCGTAGCCTTTAGCATTGCGAAGAGCTCGGGAATTGTCTTATCCATCCCTTGAATATTATAGTTCATCACGAAGCTTTTGTAGCTTGGTGGTAGTGATTGAAGAAGTGTGTCAATGACACTATCATCAGGAAGATTAACTCCCAATTGAGTCAAGTGGTTGTGGTACCCAGACATTCTGAGTATATGTTCACTGACAGAACTACTCCTCCATCTTGCAGCTATAGAACTTATTGGAGACTTCATATCTCTCAATTTGGGCATTTTCTTGAAATATTGACTTCAACTCCTGGAACATCTCATATGCTCCATGACGTTCAAAACGTCGTTGAAGTCCCGATTCTAAGCCATAAAGCATGGCACATTGAACGACCGAGTAGTCATCATCTTTGCTCTGCCAGACATTCATAACATCTGGTGTTGCTCCTGCAGCGGGCTTTGCACCTAGCGGTGCTTCCAGGACATAATTCTTCTGTGCAGCAATGAGAATAATCCTCAAGTTACGGACCCAGTCCGTGTAGTTGCTACCATCATCTTTCAACTTAGCTTTCTATAGGGACGCATTAAATTTCAAAGGAACAGTGGCACCGGCCATTTGTCTACAACAACATAGACATGCAAAATACTATCAGGTACTAAGTTCATGATAAATTAAAGTTCAATTAATCATATTACTTAAGAACTCCCACTTAGATAGACATCCCTCTAATCATCTAAGTGATCACGTGATCCATATCAACTAAACCATGTCCGATCATCACGTGAGATGGAGTATATTTCAATGGTGAACATCACTATGTTGATCATATCTACCATATGATTCACGCTCGACCTTTCGGTCTCAGTGTTCCGAGGCCATAGCTGCATATGCTAGGCTCGTCAAGTTTAACCCGAGTATTCTGCGTGTGCAAAACTGGCTTGCGCCCGTTGTATGTGAACGTAGAGCTTATCACACCTGATCATCACGTGGTGTCTCGGCATGACAAACTGTAGCAACGGTTCATACTCAAGGAGAACACTTGTACCTTGAAATTTAGTGAGAGATCATCTTGTAATGCTACCGTTGTACTAAGCAAAATTAGATGCATAAAGATAGGGGCTTATAATTTCACCTCCCAACGTATTCACCTCAAGGGTGATGACAACAATAATAACTCATACTACCCATATCCAACTGGATATATGTGCCTAGATCTTTCCTCACCACATGATGCTTGCAAAAATAGAAAAATAAAAATGAATAGAGAGAAAAACTTTGACTCTTGCATAAAAGTAAATACATAAAAGTAAAAGATAGGCCCTTTGCAGAGGGAAGCAGAGGTTGCCATGCTCTTATTTGTTTGTATGCTCAACCCTTAGTGCAAAAGAACATCACGTTATATTGCCCCTTATGCTAGCAACCTTTATTATGCAGACTGTCACCTTTATTCTTTGCCATCACAAGTTCGTATAACGCTCAATTTTCTCTTACACTAAATGATCTCACACTTTTAGAAGCAATTTTTATTTCCTTATTGGACCGATGACAACTTACTTGAAGGATCTTGCTCAATCCTTAGGTAGGTACGGTGGAGTCTTGAAAATAAGATTAGGGTTTAAGGGTTTTTGGATGCACAAGTATCTCTACTTGGTGCGGATTTTTTGGCTAGCAACGATGGGGGGCAAGCACCACATGTTGAAGGATCTATGACAATATAACTTCTATGTGAATATGAACAAACATAAACCATTACATTGTCTTGCTTGTCCAACGTCAACAATTTTGGCATATAATATTTTGAGGGGGGCTCACAATCACAAAAGATTTCCAAGATAGTGTATTTGCATGTGAAAGTTATCTTCCTTATACTAATTATTCATGAATTGCTTGCATGACCGATATTGTGATTGTCAATCTTCAAAAGATTTCATTTTCTAAACCCAATGTGAAGGTACCACTAGGCATGATATAATTTCAACTTCATGATATCCAATTCATTCAACAAATTACTCATAGGATATAAGTGAAGCACAAGAGTAAATGACAAGCTACTCCAAAAAGATATAAGTGAAGATCAAGCGGGTAGTTATGTAAATGGGTAGCTATTTGAGGACTCTCTCTTATTTAAAAAACTTTCAGATCTAAGTATTTTATTAAAACAGCAAGAAAAACAAAACAAAATGACATTCCAAGAATAGCACACAACATGTGAAGAAGCAAACAGTTAAGCCCAACCGATACTAACCGATAATTGTTGAAGAAGAAAGGTGGGATGCCTACCGGGGCATCCCCAAGCTTAGATGCTCGAGACTTCTTGAAATATTATCTTGGGGTTCCTTGGGCATCCCCAAGCTTGATATTTTGTGTCTCTTTAATACCTCTCATATCACGTTTTTCCTAAATCTCAAAAACTTCATCCACACAAAACTCAATGAGAACTCGTGAGATAAGTTAGTATAAACCAATGCAAAAACCTTATCATTCTCTACGGTAGAAAATCACTAGAATTATTATTCAACATTGTATACTAAATGCCTCTGCATATTTAATACTCCTATCCTAAAATAGAATCATTAAACAAGCAAACAATACAAACATAACAGCAATCTGCCAAAACAATACAGTCTGTAAAGAATGCAAGAGTATCAATATTTATTTAACTCCAAATGTTATGAAACTTTACCACACTGTAGAGAATTTATCAGAGCTTATTGTGCAAAAACTTTCAACATTTTATCACATTCTAACTTTTCTAGAGAATTTTTGCAACAGCGATAAACTTTCTGTTTTGAAACAGCAACATGTAGACTTGCAAAATAAGCATGGTAAAGGCTATCCTTGATATTTTTATTGAAAATAAAGATGAAAACATTATTCTAAATAATAGCAAGAAAATTCTAACAAAATAAAATGACGCTCCAAGCAGAACACATATCATGTGACGAATAAAAATATAGCCTCAAGTAAGGTTACCGATAGTGTTTGAGACGAAAGAGGGGATGCCTTCCGGGGCATACCCAAGCTTAGTTGCTTGGATATTACTTGGATATTAACTTGGGGTGCCTTGGGAATCCTCAATATTAGGGTCTTTTCACTCCTTATTCTTCTCATATCGATATCTCACCCAAAACTTGAAAACTTCAATCACACAAAACTTACGGAACTTCGTGAGATAGGTTAGTATGATAAAGAGCAAACATTTCACTTTGGTACTATCAAAGACAATATTCATAATTGTTCTCACACAATGCTTTCTGTAGCATATTATTTCCACAATTTATATTGAGCAATATAAGCCATAGAAACTAGAAAACAAGCAAACTATGCATTGAAACAGAATCTATCAAGAACAGAACTCTGTGTAGTAATCTGTACTCCAACCATACTTCTGCTATTCCAAAAATTCTGAACAATTAGGAAAACTAGTGCAATTTGTCTATTGATATTCTGCAGAAAGAATTAGCATTTTATCATGCTTCTGTTAAAAATGAGAATTATTTTCCTGAGCGCAAAAGTTTCTGTTTTTTAGCAAGATCAAATCAACTATCACCATAGACCATCCCAAAGGTCTTACTTGGCACTTTATTGAAATGAAAGCAATAAAAAATAATTAGTACAGTAGCCTAATCATGTGAACACACAAAAACAGTAGGTAAAAGTGTTGGGTTGTCTCCCAACAAGCGCTTTTCTTTAGTGCCTTTTAAGCTAGGCATGATGATTTCAATGATGCTCACATAGAAGATAAGAATTGAAACACAAAGAGAGCATAATGAAGCATATGACTAGCACATTTAAGCCTAACACACTTCCTATGCATCGTAATTTTGTGTGCAAACAACTTACGGGAACAAGAATCGACTAGCATAGGAAGGCAAAACATGCATAACTTCGAAAATTTCAACACATAGAGAGGAAACTTGGTATTTTTGAGATATGTAAAAGCATGTGTTCCTCTCTCATAATAATTTTTAGTAGCTTCATGAGTGAATTCAACAATATAACTATCACATAATGCATTCTTTTCATGATCCACAAACATAGAATTTTTATTACTCTCCACATAAGCAAATTTATTCTCATGAATAGTAGTGGGAGCAAACTCAACAAAATAACTATCATGGGATTGAAAATAAAAATCATGATGACAAGTTTCTTGGTTATCATTATTATCTATAGCATACATGTCATCACCATAATCATCATAGGTAGCAACTTTGTTGTCATAGTCAATTGCAACCTCCTCCAAAATAGTGGATTCATCACTAAATAAAGTCATGACCTCTCAAAATCCACTTTCATCAATATAACCATCATAAATAGGAAGCATGCAATCATTATAACAAATTTGCACATCAAATCATGGGGGACTAAAAGTATCATCTTCATCAAACATAGCATCCCCAAGCTTATGGCTTCACATATCATTAGCATCATGGATATTCAAAGAATTCATACTAACAACATTGCAATCATGCTCATCATTTATAAAAAAACATTATATTGAATTCTTCTTCTACCAACTGAGCACAATTTTCCTTTCCACCATTTTCACGAAATACATTATAAAGATGAACAATATGAGACCACCTCAATTCCATTTTTTGTAGTTTTATTTCATAAACAAAACTAGTGATAAACAAGAAACTAAAAGATTCAATTGCAAGATCTAAAGATATACCTTCAAGCACTCACCTCCCGGCAATGGGGCCAGAAAAGAGTTTCGTTGACAGGATGTGAGTGCCGCTTACCTAACCTCCCCGGCAACGGCGCCAGAAAAGAGCTTGATGTCTACTATGCAACTTTATTCTTGTAGACACGTGTTGGGCCTCCAAGCGCAGAGTTTTTGTAACGCCCTGAGACCGATGCGCCAGGTGTCTTCCAGTTATTCGTTGTTGTTGCCTTGTCATTCGCTTGCGTGTTGCATGTTGCCATGTCATCATGTGCATTGCAACATCATGTTTTCAAAACATGCATCTGTCCGGGTCCACGTTCCTTTCGTTGTCCGTTCTGTGCCCAGACACACTTGCACGCGCTCGCGGCACCTCTGAAATAGTATTTTATAAGTGGCCGGAAAATGTTCTCGGAATGGGATGAAAGTTGTCATGCGGTGTTGTTATGGTGTCAATAGGCCGCCTGCCAAAATTTCATCGCATTCAGGATCCGTTTGACGCCCCAACGGATAACTATAGCGGCATTATAGTCGGTCTAACGTCGGACGTTTTCGGTCTCCGAAAACTGCGGTCGGGCCTCTCTTTCTCTTCTCTCCTCTCAGCTCAAGGCCTTCTTTGCATAGCCCACTAGCCCCACATAGGCCCGCTTGCCTTTGTCGACCTCTCTCAGACCCCCTTGCACGTGTCCGGAAACTGTCCCGGACCCGCCCCGAGTAGTCATGACCGATGGGTCCGGAACATCCCCAAACATCTATAAAACTTCTTCGTTTTATTTATTGGACTCCCTGGCCTACATTTCTTGACCGCCCGATTTCGATCGGAGGGTCCAACCTCAATCCTATTTCCCTATATATAGACCAACCCCTACCAAATCAAGCCAACCCTAATTTTTAGGAGGTTTGTCCCATCACCGCCGCCACCCGGTCTCGATCCACCTCGGGATCGCTTCTCCTTGTTTTTCTCCACCCACCAACAGGAGCCCAAGCTCCTTATCCCCGACCCCGAGCACCCAATCCACCCCTCGCTGAGCCTCCGTGCGGCAGCCGCCTCCCTGTGCGCATCTCCTGCATCTTCGTCCTCCAGCCGCGTCCGAGGCAGTCGCCTCCTCTACTCCAAGCGCCTCGGTCATCTCCTTCCTTGGACCCCTGCACGGGTCCAGTCATCCCTCTTGATCAGGATTGGGCCGAGGCAGCAACCTCCATCCTCGAGTGTGAGAGGAGCTCGCCCGAGGCTTCCGTGACCATGGCCCCGACTCTAGCCGCCTTCCCTGCTGCTCTGATCTCTCTACTTCCTCCCTTCCCTTCCTCTTCTTCACTGAAGCTCTTCTTGACCCCCCTCGTCATGGTTCTCTCACAGGGAACCATGGTGCCGCCGCTTGGAGCTCCATGACCGTGCCTCCCTCTCCCGTCTCCGGTCAGATCCATGGCCCAGGAACCGGATCCGCAGCCGCCTGTTGTTCCCGCTTGTCCGCGGTGCGTTTGCCCGAGACCCCGAGCAGGAGCGCTCGGCCTCGTCTCCTCGCGCCTATAAGCCGGCCAAGTCCACCAGGGCCTCAGCCATGGTCGTGCCCTCCTCCATATGCTGCCCTGCCGGACCTCTCTTTCAGCCCGAGCTCCTCTCGTCACGTGCCAAGTTCGTCGTCGTCGCTCTCCTGCATCGCCGTTGCCTGCCTGCGACCTCTACTTTGACCCCGCCTCTGTTTTGTCCGAGGACGAGGACGAGCCCACTTCGTCCAACCTCGTTGACTAGATCACCAGATCCCGTGCGCCCCTACCTCATTAGGTCGCCTGGGTGTCGGAGTAAATAGCCATGGGTAGCCTAGCCGGCTTCCCCTGGCCCTCCTGAAGAAATTACGAGCCCGCCCGGCTCTCAAGAATTCAAAACATAGGGGCCGCCTTCCCCTTGCTGGCTGCCACCCAGGCCGGCTTTCGGAAGGCGGTCCGACTTTAGCCCTCATGAGAAGGCCGACTCCAAGAAGCCGGCCATGAGAAGGCCGACTCCAAGAAGCCGGCTCCCCATAAAGTGGTCAAGACCGTACCCACAAAGTTTGCACCCACCTAACGGCGATGCGACGGGGCGTGGCTACAGTAAAGCCTGCCATCCCCGAATCCTGGAGCACGCCTGGCATGGTGCGCCGTACGGGCTAGGCGACCTGTCCGGCGCACCACTGTTGCCATGTTGACCCTGGCATCACCCACGACGGGCCGCCAGCGTGGCCCACAGACGGTGGGCCCCTTTGAGCAGAGAGATGCCCGAAGGCGGCCACGCCTCCAACTAGTCGGCCCAAGACAGAGCCGGCTCCCCGCAGCCGGCTTGCCGCCTTCCTCGAAGAGGACGCCCCATTAAGGAGAAGGGACGCGGTAAGGCTACAGCGATCGCCTGACAGGCGGCGGTACTGTAGCCGCGTTTGCCACGATGGAGCTCACGTCAACAAGATGAAGCCACAGCAACCAGCCGCCTACCAGGCCCTGGATAGTGGGGCCTGCCTGTTGACCAAGGGGCCGGCAGCCGGCAGGACCCACCAGTTGGCGGGCCCCAGCAGCCGGCACAGAAGCCGGCGAGCGCAGTCACAGACGGCTGGGCCCCGTGCCCAGCCGGATTACCATTGTACCCTCGGGGGGTAGGCCTATATAAACCCCCCGGAGCACCCATGCAAAGGGTTGGACCCTTAGCTAATTCTAGCCACAAAAATCAAGGAGAAGAAGCAGGCTAGCCGTGCCCTTCTTCCTCCTTCCCCCCAAAACAGCTCAAGGAGCGTTGTGTAGCCACTTGATTCATCTAGTGAACATGCGGAGACCCCGCAGAGCAGCAGTAGGGGTGTTATCTCCACGGAGAGCCCCGAAGCTGGGTAAGATCCGCCGGCGTGCATGTCTTCGCCTTATCCCATTTCCAGGCACCGGCGATGTCTTACTGGCTCCCACAATGATAAGCCACCCGTTGGCATATGTCGCACCTACCACCCGACATTTGGCGCCCACCGTCGGGCCAGGTGCACCGTCGTCCAGAGACCTGTTCTGGACGGGAACCTTATTCCTCCCCCGCGAGCGTAGCCAGCCCGGCACGCTCGATGGCGCTTGCCACGATGCGCTGCAAGGCGTCACGAGCATCTGCGTGGCAGGCAGCCTCGCCGATCTCCTCGACAAAACTCTCATCTCCGACGAGCTCGCCTCCGATGCGGGCACCGACCACCTCGCCAACCTTCTCGGCCAGCTCCATGTCTCCAGCGAGCCCGCTGCGGATCTGGAGTCGGTTGGCTCCACCGACCCGATGCCTGGCGACTCCGACACGGCCTCCTACGACACCTTCCCCACCAACGTCGTGATCTACAACGACCCGCTTCCTCGAACCGACGGCTGCGATGCTATCACCGCCGAAGTGATGGTTGTCGGCCACGGCGGCCTGACCGACGAGAGCGCCCACGACGCCTCACGCGCGGCGGCCCACGACTTGTCCGCTCCCCTCCCGGCTGATGCTGACGACGAAGCACTGGAAGCACGCCGCCTCGCCCTCCTCGCAGAGGGCCGGAGGCTGGCCTCCATAAGACGCCTCACTAAGGCCTACCAGTGTGAAGCTGACCGCGCCGCCTTCGGCACGCCAGCCCGGGGCGGGCCAAGCCGGGCCGGCCTTGTCAAGCAACGCGGCGCCGTCATCGCCGACACGCTGGGAGTCGACCGCCTGGTCTATGCCACGCCGCTCGAGAACTTGCGTGCCGCCCAGGCGGCCGTAGACGAGTTGGACGGCTTGGAGGCCGAAGACCTCCCCCACATGACCCGGCGCATCCAGCAACTGATCGACGCAGCCGCGCAGCGGCACGAAGCAGAGGCCCGCGCGGGAAGCCCTCCCCCGCGCCGAGATCACGACGCGACGTCCCGGACGCCGACTACGAGCAATACCCGCGCGCGACGCGAGAAGGAGTCGGCTACCAGCCGCAGCCGGACCCGGATCTCCATCGAGCGAGACGCGGACAGTCATCCCCGAGCCATGGAATGGCGAGGCGACCCGCCTCCGCCTCCGCCCCGTGGAGAGAGATATCCCGCCTCGCCGCCAGTGGCGCACCCGACTCTCAGCGGCCGGCTAGGCCGCCGTGAAGGAATCGGCGAGAGCGACGCCCGCCATCGGATCGACCACCTGGCGCGATCCCTGGCGTTGGAAGAAGAAGACGATGTCGCCCCTCCTTGTTTCGGCCCCCGCATCCGCGACGAGCCCTTTCCCAAAGGGTTCTCGCTCCCAAGAGACACGCCCAAGTACAACGGCTCCGTAAAGCCGGAAGATTGGTTGATCGACTACTCCACGACGTTTAGCATAGCCAACGGCAACCGGCGTGTTGCCGTGAAGTACGTGCCCCTCGTGCTGCAAGGCACGGCGCGGACCTGGCTCAATAGCCTCAAGCCGCGTAGCATCAACAGCTGGCTAGATTTCACAGAAGCCTTCATCCGCAACTTCACCAGCACCTACAAGCGGGGTCCCAAGCGCAGACAGCTCTCCTTGTGCGTACAAGGCCCCGCCGAGTCCACTCGCGATTACCTCACGCGTTGGGCTGAGCTCCGCAACTCCTGCGAAGGGGTGCACGAGGTGCAAGCCATAGAATACTTCACAGCCGGATGCCGAGAAGGCACCCTCCTCAAGCACAAGCTCCTCTGCGACGAACCGGCTACCCTCGACGAACTTCTGGACATAGCGGATAAGTACGCCACCGCCGACTCCTCGATGACCGAGCTTCGGGTAGACGCGTCCGGAAAGGTACTCAACCAGGCGCCCAAGACGCCGGCTGGGGACTCCAGCCGACACCCCAACTCGAACGACCACAAGCGCAAGGGCCCTGCGCCCCCTCCCGCCAGTCGACAGGTGGCCACAGTCAAAGACGCGCCGCCTGAAGAACGACCGGCGCCCAAGAAACCCAAGGGCGGCAGGCCGGCTTGGCAGCCCGCTTTCTCCTACGAGCAAACTCTCGACGCCACTTGCAAGTTCCACAGTGGCGCGAAGCCGTCCAACCACACGACCCGGAAGTGCAATTGGCTCACCCGAATCTCCAAGGGCGAGGGTCTCTTGCCACCTCCACCCGTCGGCCCGCCGCCTCCGGCCCCGCCGCCTCCGGCCGCTCGGCCGACAGTCGGAGCCGTGCATGATGAGTTCCCTGACGAGCAAGCCACCTACATCGTCTTTACCAGCCAGCCCGAAGACCGGCGCAGCAAACGCCGAGAGCACCAGGAAGTCAGCGTGGTCACTGCCAACCCCGCCGGACACATGCATTGGTCAGAAAAGCCCATCAGCTGGAGCCGGGCCGACCATCCGGAGGTGATGCCGTGTCCCGGCTCTTATGCTTTGGTCCTGGAAGCCACCCTTGCAACGGACAGACGTGCCGCCCGCTTCTCCCGTATGTTGATAGACAGCGGGAGCAGCATCAACATCCTGTACCGTGACACCCTGGAAAAGCTAAATGTCAAGACGAAGCAGCTGATGCCTACGCGGACAGTGTTCCATGGCATCGTACCCGGCCTGTCCTGCGCCCCCATTGGCAAAATCAAGATTGATGTACTTTTTGGGGACAAGGAGCATTTCCGTCGGGAAGCGATCTGGTTTGAAGTGGTGGACCTGGAGAGCCCTTACCATGCATTGCTTGGCCGACCTGCTTTGGCCAAATTCATGGCAGTTCCCCACTATGCATACCTCAAGATGAAGATACCAAGCACCAAAGGCGTCATCACCGTAGCCGGTGATTATAAGAAGTCCTCCGAGTGTGCGGCGGCCAGCAGCCGGCTGGCCGAGTCCCTTGTGATTGCCGAAGAGAAGAAGATGCTGGACCGAGCCGTGGCCATGGCCGGCAAGCAGTCGGCCGTGTCCCCCGACCCCAAGGAGCACGATGCTCAGGGATCTTTCCAGCCGGCCAAGGAGACGAAGAAGATACGTCTTGACCCCGAGCATCCAGAGAGGTTTGCCGTCATCGGGGCGAACCTGAACAGCAAATAGGAAGGCGAGCTCACCGATTTCCTCCGTGAGAATCGGGACATCTTTGCATGGTCCCCCAAGGACATGCCGGGTGTTCCGAGGAAATTCGCCGAGCACAAACTACACGTTTGAGAAGACGCAAAGCCAGTCAGGCAACCCCTTCACCGATTGTCGGAGGAGAAGCGTAGGATTGTAGGGGAGGAGATAGCCCGGCTCTTGGCGGCCGGCTTCATCATGGAAGTTTTCTTTCCAGAGTGGCTCGCCAACCCGGTCCTTGTGCTAAAGAAGAACAACAAGTGGCGCATGTGTATAGACTACACGAGCCTCAACAAGGCCTGCCCCAAAGATCCTTTTGCCCTGCCAAGGATTGACCAAGTGATAGACTCCACAGCCGGATGCGAGCTGTTGAGTTTTTTGGATGCTTACTCCGGATACCATCAGATAAAGCTAGACCCGGACGACCGCCTGAAGACCGCCTTCATCACGCCATTTGGAGCCTTCTGCTACCTGACTATGACATTCGGCTTGAGAAATGCCGGTGCCACTTTTCAGCGTTGCATGCAGAAGTGCCTCCTCAAGCAACTCGGCAGAAACGCTCACGTATATGTGGACAACATCGTGGTGAAGACGGAGAAGCGCGGCACCTTGCTGGGAGACCTCAAGGAAACGTTTGAGAACCTACGCCGGTTCCAAATCAAGCTCAACCCCGAGAAATGCGTGTTCGGAGTGCCAGCCGGCCAGCTCCTAGGCTTCCTGGTCTCCGAACGCGGCATCGAATGCAACCCGGTGAAGATCAAGGCCATCGAGAGAATGGCGATCCCCACCAAGCTTCGAGACATTCAGAAGTTCACCGGGTGCTTAGCCTCCTTGAACCGCTTCATCAGCCGGCTCGGAGAGAAGGCTCTCCCTCTCTACCGCCTCATGAAAAAGAGCACTCACTTCGAGTGGAACGACCAGGCCGACCAAGCTTTTCACGAGCTGAAGAAGATGCTGGCCACGCCGCCTGTCCTCGCGGCGCCGACTGAGAAAGAGCCCATGCTCCTCTACATCGCTGCAACCAGCCGGGTGGTCAGCACCGTCATCATAGTCCAGCGCCCAGAAGAAGGCCGAGCCCAGCCGGTCCAGAGGCTGGTGTACTATTTGAGCGAGGTGCTGTCCGCCTCGAAGCAGAACTACCCGCACTACCAAAAGATGTGTTATGGCGTGTACTTCACCGCCAAGAAGCTGAAGCCCTACTTTCAAGAGCATCCATCATAGGCAGCCGGGATGCATCCGGCCGGGTGGCGAAATGGGCCATCGAGCTGGCCCCGTACACGATCTTCTACCAGCCCCGCACCGCCATCAAGTCCCAAGCACTGGCCGACTTCCTCGTCGACTGGGCCGAGACCCAGTACCTGCCACCGGCTCCCGACTCCACCCATTGGCGCATGCACTTCGACGGGTCCAAGATGCGCACCGGCTTGGGAGCCGGCATCGTCCATACCTCTCCGAAAGGCGACAAGCTCAGATACACGCTACAGATCCACTTTGCCGCCTCCAACAATGTGGCCGAGTACGAGGCGCTCATACACGGGCTCCGGCTTGCCAAAGAACTTGGTATTCGCCGGATCCTATGTTATGGCGACTCGGACCTGGTAGTCCAGCAATCATCCGGCGACTGGGATGCCAAGGACGCGAATATGGCGAGCTACCGCTTCCTGGTCCAACAAATCAGCGGATACTTTGAAGGATGCGAGTTCCTCCACGTACCACGAGCCGACAACGAGCCAGCCGATGCCCTGGCTCAAATAGGCTCCACTCGGCAAGCAATTCCAACCGGCGTCGCTCTATAACTCCTCCTCAAGCCGTCTATCAAGCCGTCTCCGGAAACCGATTCCATCTTCGTGCCGCCTGACCCCGACGCGGTCGGGTCCGGCTCGAAGAACCAAGTAGGCGACCCCAAGACCCCCGTAGCCGGCCCGGCGACTTCGACAGCCGGCTCGGGGACTTCGGCAGCCGGCTCGGGGACTTCGGCGGCCGGCCCGGGGACTTCGGCGGCCGACTCCAGCACCTCACCGCCCAGCCCGCCCACCCTGGTAGCAGTAGCCACATTGGCGGTAGGAGAAGTCACGGCTCCATCATGGGCTCAGTCCATCCTCAACTTCCTAGTAAACCAAGACCTGCCGGCAGGAGAAACAGAAGCAAGACAAGTCCAACGTTGAGCCGGAGCATACACAATCGTCAACAGAGAACTACTCAAGCGCAGTGTCACTGGAATCCTCCAATGGTGCGTCAAGCAAGAGAAGGGCATTGCAATCCTCACAGACATTCACCAAGGTGAATGTGGCCACCATGCGGCCTCAAGAGCACTTGTCGCCAAAGCCTTCCGCCATGGTTTCTTCTGGCCGACTGCTTTGGATGACGCCAAAGAATTAGTCAAACATTGCAAGGGATGCCAACTCTTCAGCTCCAAGCAACACGTGCCGGCTTCGGCACTCAAGACCATTCCCCTCACTTGGCCCTTTGCCGTTTGGGGACTGGACATGGTGGGCCCATTCAAGACGGCGCGCGGCGGCATGACGCATTTGCTCATCGCCGTGGACAAATTCACCAAGTGGGTTGAGGCAAAGCCAATCAAGAAGCTGAATGGGCCGACTGCCGTGACGTTCATCGCAGACATAACAACTCGGTACGGCGTGCCGCACAGCATCATCACCGACAATGGCACAAATTTTGCCAAAGGAGCCTTGGCATGTTTCTGCGCAGCCCAAGGTATCCGGCTGGACTTAGCATCCGTCGCCCACCCGCAGTCCAACGGCCAGGTTGAGCGAGCCAACAGCCTCATCCTCTCCGGTATCAAGCCTCGACTGGTCGTACCTCTGGAGCGCTCGGCCGGCTGTTGGCTCGATGAGCTGCCGGCTGTCCTCTGGAGTCTGCGCACTACACCTAACAAGTCAACCGGCTTCACCCCTTTCTTCCTTGTGTATGGTGCCGAGGCGGTCATCCCAACTAACATCGAGTTCGACTCGCCTCGAGTAACCATGTACACGGAAGCGGAGGCCAAGGAAGCACGAGAAGACGGCGTCGACCTACTGGAAAAAAGCCGGCTGTTAGCCCTCAGCCGGTCTGCCATCTACCAGTAGGGTTTGCGCCGCTACCATAGCCGGAAAGTCAGGCCAAGATCTTTCCAAGAGGGCGATCTTGTGCTCCGGCTGATCCAGCGAACAGCCGGCCAGCACAAGCTCTCAGCCCCTTGGGAAGGCCCCTTCGTCATCAGCAGGGCTCTAGGCAACGACTCCTACTACTTGATCGACGCACAGAAGCCGAAGGCACGCAAGAGAGACGACTCCGGCAAGGAGTCGGAACGACCATGGAACGCCAACCTCCTCCAAAGATTTTACAGTTGAAATGCAGTATGTACCGCGCTAACTTTTGTATTAAGTACAAGACAATAGGCTCCCCGTGGAGGGCTCGGGGACTGCCATCTCTTATTTATGAATGAAAAGTATCATGCTCATAACCTTGTCGTATCATTTACTTATTCCATCCGGCACCGAGTTCGACTAAGTCGGCTCGGGGACTGGCCGACTGGAGTTATGTTAGAAGTCCTACCCACAGTCAGACAAGTAGTGTGCCGGCTCTCAAGCCTTCTCTTGCCAAAAGTCGCAGTCCGAAGAACCGGCTGTCCGGCTGGCAAGAGTTAAAGGTAGGAACGGGCGCCCACACGAAAAACGGCTAGGGACTAATGGACTAATATAACAAAAGCCGGTTTTTCTCACACCGCCGACTGGCTACCAGAGTAGCCGGCCGGCCGGCTTCCATTCACTTCACTTTAATCCAAGAAAGCTCAAGTACTTACCTCCCCAAAGAGGGAAGGCGGCAAAGGAAAAAGCCTAAGGATAAAAAAGCATACGTGAATGGAAACCAAACATGCACATGATAATATTTACATAAAAAGACCTCCAAGAGGCCAGCATTCAACATAGTTTGGATACACCCCCAGTGGGTGGAACTGCGAAAACTTAACAAAGATTGTTCAAAGACAACAAAGCAGGAAAGATAAAGACGGCAGGTCAAGCTGGCGGAGCGGCCGACGAGCCAGACTGGTTGGCGGAGACGGTCGTACCGGCTGAAGGAGCGGCCGGCTGACGAACTTCGACTTGGTCGCCGCCTCCCGCAGAGGGTGCGCTTCCACGCGCCTCGTTGCTGGAGGCATGGTCGGCCTGAGGTCGGCTGGTTGTTCCACCAGCCGGCTCGACGTCTTCGCCGCCCTCGTCTTCATCTTCTTCGCCCTCGTCGCTGGAGGCAATCTCCTCCGCCGAGTCCTCGCCCACCGCCGGGTCCAGCCTGAACCACTCATCCGGCTGAACAACACCGTCATCATCGATTTCGGGTGCGAAAACGCTGATGTCGGTGCACTCGGCGATCGTCGAAGCTCGCTGGGCGATAGCCGGCCTCACCTCCTCCATCTCCGCGTCGGCCTCCATCCGCCAAGTGCGCAGCTGGTCCAGGCTCAGCCCTGGGTACCAAGCCCGAACGAATTCCAACGCCCGCCCGGCTCCGAGGCGGGCCGCTGACGCTTTCCAAGCCTCGAAGCGACCAACTGCGACTTCCAGCCAGTCGGCAGTTTGGCTTGGGGTGCGGGGGATCATCTCGCCGGGCCAGAGGGCGGCCAACACTTGCGCCCCGGCACGTTGGAGTCGGCGAAGCATCCGATGAGCCGGCTGCAACCGTCCCTGGATAGCCAGGAGCTGCTCCTCAAGGGTCCGGTTTGCATCCGGCGCAATGTCAGCCCCCGCTTGATGGCGCGCCTCGCGATGGGCCTCAATGCTTTGGGCGGCGAAGGCGGAGTAGCCCGAGAAGTAATCTGTAACAGCTCAAGATAAGTCAAAAAACCCAAGCGGCAAGGGGCAGGGGAGGGCCGAGGAAGGCAGCTTACCGTCGATCAAGTCCTCGATCCGGCCGAAGCCTTCGTCCAGGCCTCGCCGGGTCTCAGACCAGGTCGCCGCCGCCATCTCATACTCCGCCATCAAGGCGTCTTCGCTTTCCTGCGCCGCCTGCAGGGCCGCTTTGTGGCTCTCCTCTTGGTCGGCCAGCTTCTTGGCTAGGCGATCCCTTTCCTGGACCAAGGCGGCGCACTCGGCCTCCTTGGTATGAAGGGCGGCCTTCGCCTCACCGAGCTCCTTCCTCAAGTCGGCGTTGGCCCCTGAAGACAAAGAAAAACCAATAAGAAAAGAGTCGTCAAGAAAGATCCGACCCGACTGCGCAGCAGTCGGCCCGGATCTCGGGGACTACACCCAGTGGGTGCGCTGACGCGCCCCCACAGGAGACAGACAAAATCGAGTACTTACTTCGGCTGTCGGCCAGGTCGTCGGTCCGCCGGCTCAACTCCCGAGCCTGGGAGTCGAAGGCGGCAGCACGAAGGTTGTGGTATTCCTGAAAGTTCAGAAAGAAGCAAAGTAAGGTGGCCGTCGAGAAAGATCCGACCCGACTGCGCAGCAGTCGGCCCGAATCTCGGGGACTACACCCAGTGGGTGCGCTGACGCGCCCTCACGGAAGAAATTAAGAAAGCAAAGCAGCCAAGAACGAAGGGCTCACCCGGATAGTGGCTCGCGTTGACAAGAACTCTTGGTTGAGCTATTGCAGCAGGGCGGCCTGAGCTTGCAGCCGGCTCCGGACCCCTTGAGCCGCCGCATCCAGCTCGCCAGTCCTCCCGCTGGGAGTCCACTCGGACACGGCGGTGCTGGCCGCCTCCAGATCTTCCGCCGGCTGGCCTGCGCCCGCGGCTCGGCGCAACTCCGGCGGAGCGGCGCTTCCCCCTGCGCGCCGGCCCGTCGCCAGCTGCACCTCGAGGCCGGCTCTGTTCTCCGGCTCACCCCCGGCCGGGCCCTCTAGCACCGCTGACGATTGACCGCCTTGGCCCGCTCCGGTTGGCGCTGCTGGCGGCGCTCTCCCCGCCAAGGCCACGGGGTCCTCCCTCCTCTCCAACAGCGGCGGGTCTTGGACGATCTCCTCCGCCAAGGGCAATGAGGTGTCGGGGGCTACGGCTCGGAGAGGAATGGCGAGCAGTGGAGGCTGGCTGCGCGAGCTTTCCGCCTCCGTCTCCACGGTAGCCGCCTTCATCTGGGCCTTGGCTGCCGCCTCGGCTTGCTCCCTCGCCGCCTGGGCGGCCGCCTTCTCCGCCGCCTCGCGCTCCTCCCGCGCTTCGCGGGCGTTCCGCTCTATGGCCTCCCTGAGATCGGCACGGGGGTCCACGCGGCGGGAGCTCGAAGACCCTCCAGCCGGCCCCACGACGGAGCCGCCCGGACCCCGCTCAAGGGAAAGTGGCGCGCTGTCCGGCAAGCAAAGAAAAGTTAAGAAGAATATTCAAAGAGAAAGAGAATGATGACGAGCATGCGGCAAGGCAGTCGAAGACTTACGCCGAGACCGCCTGGGGCTGCTTCACCGCCTTGCGGAAGCGGGCCACCTTTGCGGCCGCCTCGTCTCGCTTTGTCGCCGCGGTGGAGGGCTTGGACTTCTTCGGCCGACTGCCGAAGAGGCCTAGAGCGGCCCGGCGCTTCTGCGCGCCGCCGGCAGCCGGCGCGACAGACGAGCCCGCGCCCTGTTGGTCGGCTGCCGGCTGGCGACGCGGGGCGACTTCGGCTTCGAATTCGTCCGGCCAGTCCTCGAAGCTTGCGGTGAACCTTGAGCCTCCGGGCTCGGCACTGTCCCCCACGACGGCGTCCTCCATGGCGGCCGCCCCCAAATCTGGGTCGTCAACATCATCCACCGTGCGGTCGGGGGTATGCTGGCGTTCAATTCCCGCTGCCCCAGCCGGTGGCGCAAGAAGAGGGTTCTGCTCAAAAGAGCCGGCTAGTCAGAAGCCGGCCGTCATGAAGCCGGCCGACGACAATAAGAAGATAGAGAGAGAGACTTACCACGGATGGAGGATTGGCGCGGGAATAGGGCACCTTGCCGTATTGCCAGTCCCCGGCGAGCTTACAGTTGGCGATGTAGTTAACCATGAGCGCCACCTCCGCGTGGGGCATTTCCCATGTGCTCAGACGGCTTGGGTCGAAGCGGCCGCTCATCTGACACATCATATGGGGCCGGCTTTGGAGAGGAAGGATCCGACGCTCCATGAAGGCGGCCACCAAGTCGGCCCCGCGCAAGCCTTCCGACTGAACCAACACCCGAAGTCGGGAGATGGCGGCGTTCCCGGCCGGAGACAATGACCGGGACCGGAAGCTCCACGAGGGCTGCCTCCCAGCCGGTGGGCCGACTACGTAATCCGACAGGTTGATGTAGTCTCCTTGCTCAGCGACGTTCTTCACATAGAAATAAGATCTCTGCCAGACCTTCACCGACTGGATCAGGGGGATGGGCAGGAATGGATTGTTCTCGCTCGCCCTCCTCATGGCGATGAAGGCTCCGCAGGGGGAGGGCACGCCGGCGACGACCGTGCCGAGCTTGCTCTGGAAGAACTCTCCCCAGAGCTCCAACGTGGGGAGCAGCCCCAAGAAGCCTTCGCAGAGGGAGACGAAGGCCGACAGCAGCATCACCGCATTGGGCGTGAGGTGATGCGGCTGGAGGTTGTAGAACTCTAGGAAAGAGCGCAGAAACCCGCTCGCCGGAAGGCCGAAGCCGCGCAGGCAGTGCAAGCGGAAGACGACTCGCTCGCCCTCCTCCGGCGCCGGCGAGATCTCCTTCGCGAGCGCCAGGCGGACCTGTACGTGGTCGGCGCCGGGCAGGCGCCGGGTCTGGCGAAGGAACTCCACGTGGTCTTCATGGACGTTGGAGCGGTCCCACGAGCTTGACAACGCCATGGGAACGAGGCGGTGTGGAGACGCGACGGCGCTGAGACGGGAAGCTGCGACAGCAGCGAGAGGAAGAAGATGAGGGTTAGGAGGGGCGGAGCGGGAGGGAGTGTGCGAACCTCTGTCGCTCTCCCTCCTCCCCCTACTTATAGGCTCACGTGGCAGAGCCGAGGAGGCACGGCGTGGGGAAGCGTGGGGATCGATCGTGCCCACTCCCCACGTCTCGCGATTGTCGAGCCTTAACGGCGAAACGAAACTGCCTCGAGAAGGCGAGCGGCCCCTGTGGGCCACGAAAGATCCGCGCCGGACCAAGGCTCGCGAGTGGCGGGCCCGGGCCTGCGGCGGCATCCCGTCGCACG
This sequence comes from Triticum dicoccoides, assembly GCF_002162155.2. Classification (NCBI taxonomy): domain Eukaryota; kingdom Viridiplantae; phylum Streptophyta; class Magnoliopsida; order Poales; family Poaceae; genus Triticum; species Triticum dicoccoides. The sequence goes on from NC_041384.1 coordinate 267,683,342, forward strand.
CGTGCGCTCGCAGG
>NC_041384.1:267683512-267716152 GCF_002162155.2 Triticum dicoccoides
GCGTAGTCGGCATGCGGGTTGCCCCCACCCCTCCTCTCGCCTACGAGACGCGGGGCTTTCTGAAGTCGGCATACGCCCGCTAAGCCGGCTCTCCAGGATGTGAAGCAGACCAAGCTTCTCGTCCCCCTGCTCACCTCGGAGCTCGATCAGCTACGGGGACTACTGTCGGAGTAAATAGCCATGGGTAGCCTAGCCGGCTTCCCCTGGCCCTCCTGAAGAAATTACGAGCCCGCCCGGCTCTCAAGAATTCAAAACATAGGGGCCGCCTTCCCCTTGCTGGCTGCCACCCAGGCCGGCTTTCGGAAGGTGGTCCGACTTTAGCCCTCATGAGAAGGCCGACTCCAAGAAGCCGGCCATGAGAAGGCCGACTCCAAGAAGCCGGCTCCCCATAAAGCGGTCAAGACTGTACCCACAAAGTTTGCACCCACCTAACGGCGGTGCGACGGGGCGTGGCTACAGTAAAGCCTGCCATCCCCGAATCCCGGAGCACACCTGGCATGGTGCGCCGTACGGGCTAGGCGACCCGTCCGGCGCACCACTGTTGCCATGTTGACCCTGGCATCACCCACGACGGGCCGCCAGCATGGCCCATAGACGGTGGGCCCCTTTGAGCAGAGAGACGCCCGAAGGCGGCCAGGCCTCCAACTAGTCGGCCCAAGACAGAGCCGGCTCCCCGCAGCCAGCTTGCCGCCTTCCTCGAAGAGGACGCCCCATTAAGGAGACAAGACGCGGTAAGGCTACAGCGATCGCCTGACAGGCGGCGGTACTGTAGCCGCGTTTGCCACGATGGAGCTCACGTCAACAAGATGAAGCCACAGCAACCAGCCGCCGACCAGGACCTGGATAGTGGGGCCTGCCTGTCGACCAAGGGGCCGGCAGCCGGCGGGACCCACCAGTCGGCGGGCCCCAGCAGCTGGCGCAGAAGCCGGCGAGCGTAGTCACAGACGGCTGGGCCCAGTGCCCAGCCGGATTACCATTGTACCCTCGGGGGGTAGGCCTATATAAACCCCCCGGAGCACCCATGCAAAGGGTTGGACCCTTAACTAATTCTAGACACAAAAATCAAGGAGAAGAAGTAGGCTAGCCGTGCCCTTCTTCCTCCTTCCCCCCAAAACAGCTCAAGGAGCGCTGTGTAGCCACTTGATTCATCTAGTGAACATGCGGAGACCCCGCAGAGCAGCAGTAGGGGTGTTATCTCCACGGAGAGCCCCGAAGTTGGGTAAGATCCGCCGGCGTGCATGTCTTCGCCTTATCCCGTTTCCAGGCACCGGCGATGTCTTACTGGCTCCCACAATGATAAGCCACCCGTTGGCATATGTCGCACCTACCACCCGACACTGGGCCACCTCCTCACGCGTATGGCCTGCAAGCCGCGCCGGCCTAGTTGCCCTCCTGATCGCCTGTTACATTTTTTTCATTTCTGGATGATTTGCTAATTATTCCAGAGAGTGCAGTTTTACAGAAAAGTCCATAAGCTTCATGCATATAATAACTCTTTAACTGTGCATTGTATTAAAATGTTTCATATATGAAAAATGCTTAGAATCTTGTCTAGTTTCATAATATCCAACTTTCATGCATGTTTAAAATGTTTAAAATGATGTTTGCATATAATTTGCCTATTGCCATGCTAAAATGCTTTATTTCATAACTAAATAACCGTATCTCGGAATTTAATGAACTTTATATGTAAATGGGGTAGAAAATGCCTAGTTTAACTTGGTGCACTCATCTTGCATGTTTAACAACTCTAAAATATGGTTTAGGGAAGAACAGTACCAACTCTAAGATTTGCATATGGGGATTTGCTGGACTTGTTGTTTGTTATTTCCAGCCTCATTTAAATTTGACTAGATAGTTAGTTTACTTATGCTTCTCCTCTTTCCATGTTTAATAACATTTAATATTGTTGGGTACATAACCGAGAGAGAACTAAATAAATGAATGTGGTGTTTCGTCAATATGCAACTCGTTGCATATTGAGATCCACTTAATTTGTAGTTTTGTTTGTGCACTTTGCCATTCCATGCCTCATTAAACCGGACATGCATCATCCTTGGTTGTGCATCATGCAATGTTTATTCTTGTATGTTTACTATGTTGCTTGCTTTTTTCCGAGTTGCTTCTCTCGTTAGCTTCGGTTTAATTCCAGAGTTGTGAGGATCCGTTCGACTACGTCCGTTTGTCTTCTTCATGGACTCGTTCTTCTTCCTTGCGGGATCTCAGGCAAGATGACCATACCCTTGAAATCACTTATATCTTTGCTTTCTAGTTGTTCGCTCTATCGCTATGTAGCGCTACCTACCACTTGTTATATGATTCCTCCCATGTTGCCATGTCAAGCCTCTAACCCACCTTCCTAGCAAACCGTTGTTTGGCTATGTTACCGCTTTTTCTCAGCCCCTCTTATAGCGTTGCTAGTTGCAGGTGAAGTTGAAGTTTGTTCCATGTTGGAACATGGATATGTTGGGATATCACATTATCTCTTATTTAATTAATGCATCTATATACTTGGTAAAGGGTGGAAGGCTCGGCCTTATGCCTGGTGTTTTGTTCCACTCTTGCCGCCCTAGTTTTCGTCATACCGGTGTTATGTTCCTTGATTTTGCGTTCCTTACGCGGTTGGGTGTTATGGGAACACCTTGACAGTTCACTTTGAATAAAACTCCTCCAACAAGGCCCATCCTTGGTTTTACATTTTCCTAACAACTTATACCTTTCCCTTGGGAGTAATTAATCCGAGGGTCATCTTTATTTTAACCCCCCCCCCTGGGCCAGTGCTTCTCTAAGTGTTGGTTCGAACTAGAGCCCCTTGCAGCGCCACCTCGGGGAAACATGAGGGCTGGTTTTAGTTGTACGGATTGCTCATCTGGTGTTAACCTGAGAATGAGATACGTACGACACCTATCGGGATTGTCGGCACATCAGGCGGCTTTGCTGGTCTTGTTTTACCATTGTCGAAATGTCTTGTAACCGGGATTCCGAGACTGATTGGGTCTTCCCAGGAGAAGGAATATCCTTCATTAACCGTGCGAGCTTGTGATGGGCTAAGTTGGGACACCCCTGCAGGGTATAAACTTTCAAGAGCCGTGCCCGCGGTTATGTGGCAGATGGGAATTTGTTAATGTCCGGTTGTAGAGAACTTGATATTTTACTTAATTAAAATGCATCAACCGCGTGTGTAGCCATGATGGTCTCTTTTCGGTGGATTTCGGGAAGTGAACACAGTTCTTGTGTTATGTTTGAACGTAAGTAGTTTCAGGATCACTTCTTGATCACTTCTAGCTTCACGACCGTTGCGTTGCTTCTCTTCTCGCTCTTATTTGCGTATGTTAGCCACCATATTTGCTTAGTGCTTGCTGCAGCTCCACCTCATTACCTTATCCTACCCATAAGCTGAAATAGTCTTGATCTCGCGGGTGTGAGATTGCTGAGTCCTCGTGACTCACAGATACCTCCAAACAGTTGCAGGTGGCGTTGATACGAGTGCAGGTGATGCAACCGAGCCCAAGTGGGAGCTCGATGAAGATCTTGATCGTTGTTTTGTGTCTTTTTTGGTTGATCGGTAGTGGTGCCTAGTTGGGACGATCGGGGATCTAGCATTTGGGGTTATTTTCTTTTATTTTGGTTCCGTAGTCGGACCTTGATTGTACTATGGATGATGTATGTTTAACTTGTTATTTGTGTGAAGTGGCGATTGTAAGCCAACTCTTTATCCCTTTCTTATTCAGTACATGGGATTGTGTGAAGATTACCCCACTTGCGACTAAACCACCATGCGGTTATGCCTCTAAGTCGTGCCTTGACATGTGGGAGATATAGCCGCATCACGAGCGTTACAGTTTTGTAGGACAGTAGCAATTTTTCCTCAAGTGGATGACCTAAGAGCATCTCTAGTGGCTAGTGTATCCCATAGTCTAAGCCAAATATAGACCACCAGAGGCCAAAAAACATCTCCAGCGGCTGGTGTATGGCATGGTCTAAATTTTGGACATCCATCAGACTAGCTACACATCGTCTATATTTGGACTACTAAGCGAGGATGTCCAAACCAGAGCTGCTCCTCGTGGGCTCTCTCCCGTGCCAATCCGGAGCAGTTGGGGACGAGGAGGACACCTGTGCCACGTCCAAAATGTAGCCGTTGGAAATATAGACTACCAAATTTAGACAAGCCACTAGAGATGCTCTAAGATTTATCAATCCGTGGGCGGTGTAGGATGAAGATTGTCTCTCTCAAACAACCCTGCAACCAAATAATAAAAAGTCTCTCGTGTCCCCAACACACCAAATACAATGGTAATTTGTATAGGTGCACTAGTTTGCTGAAGAGATGGTGATAAAAGTGTAATGTTGATACGTCCATTTTGCATCTTGCTTTTATATCGATATTTATTGCATTATGGGCTGTTATTACACATCATGTCACAATACTTATGCCTATTCTCTCTTATTTTACAAGGTTTGCACAAAGAGGGAGAATGCCGGCAGCTGGAATTCTGGGCTAGAAAAGGAAAAAATATTACAGACCTATTCTGCACAACTGCAAAAGTCCTGAAAATCCACGGGAGTCATTTTTAGAATATATAAAAAATATTGGGCGAAGGAAGCACCAGAGGGGGCCACCCACCATCTACGAGGGTGGGGGCGCGCCCCCCTGTCTCGTGGCCCCCCTAGCAGGCCTCTGGTGCCCATCTTTGGCTATATGAAGTCTTTTGCCCTGCAAAAAATCATAAGCAAGCTTTTGGGACGAAACTCCGCCGCCATGGGGCGGGACCTTGGCGGAACCAATCTAGGGCTCCGCGGAGCTGTTCTGCCAGGGAAGCATCTCTCCGAGAAGGGGCAATCATCAGCATCATCATCACCATCGATCCTCTCATCAGGAGGGGGTCAATCTCCATCAACATCTTCACCAGCACCATCTCATCTCAAACTCTAGTTCATCTCTTGTATCCAATCTTTGTCTCAAAACCTCAGATTGGTACCTGTGGGTTGCTAGTAGTGTTGATTACTCCTTGTAGTTGATGCTAGTTGGTTTACTTGGTGGAAGATCATATGTTTAGATCCTTTATGCATATTAATACCCCTCTGATTATGAACATGAATATGATTTGTGAGTAGTTATTTTTGTTCCTGAGGACATGGGAGAAGTCTTGCTATAAGTAGTCATGTGAATTTGGTATTCGTTCGATATTTTGATGAGATGTATGTTGACTTTCCTCTGGTGGTGTCATGTGAACGTTGACTACATGACACTTCACCATTGTTTGGGCCTAGGGGAAGGCATTGGGAAGTAATAAGTAGATGATGGGTTGCTAGAGTGACAGAAGCTTAAACCCTAGTTTATGCGTTGCTTCGTAAGGGGCTGATTTGGATCCATATGTTTCATGCTATGGTTAGGTTTACCTTAATACTTTTGTAGTTGCCGATGCTTGCAAGAGGGGTTAATCATAAGTGGGATTCTTGTCCAAGTAAGGGCAGTACCCAAGCACCAGTCCACCCACATATCAAATTATAAAAGTACCGAACGCGAATCATATGAGCGTGACGAAAACTAGCTTGACGATAATTCCCATGTGTCCTCGGGAGCGCTTTCCTTTATATAAGATTTTGTCCAGGCTTATCCTTTGCAGCAAAAAGGATTGGGCCATCTTGCTGCACCTTATTTACTTTTATTACTTGTTACCCATTACAAATTACCTTATCACAAAACTATCTGTTACCGATAATTTCAGTGCTTGCAGAGAATACCTTAGTGAAAACTGCTTATCATTTCCTTCTGCTCCTCGTTGGGTTCGACACTCTTACTTATCGAAAGGACTATGATAGATCCCCTATACTTCTGGGTCATCAAGACCCTTTTCTGGCGCCGTTGCCGGGGAGTGAAGTGCCTTTGGTAGGTGGAATTTGGTAAAGAAAAATTTATATAGTGTGCTGAAATTTACTGTCACTTGTTGCTATGGAAAGTAATCCTTTGAGGGGCTTGTTCGGGGTATCTTCACCCCGACCAGTAGAGCAAAGAGTTGCTCCTCAACCTACTGAACCTACTGAACCTACTGAAAATATTACTTTGAAATTCCTTCGGGTATGATAGAGAAACTGCTAGCTAATCCTTTTACAGGAGATGGAAAATTGCATCCCAATTTGCACCTAATCTATGTGGATGAAGTTTATGGATTATTTAAGCTTGCAGGTATGCCCGAGGATGTTATCAAGAAGAAGATCTTCCCTTTATCTTTGAAGGGAAAGGCATTGACATGGTTTAGGCTATGTGATGATATTGGATCATGGAACTACAACCGGTTAAAATTGGAATTTCATCAAGAGTTTTATCCTATGCATCTGGTTCATCGTAATCGTAATTATATATATAATTTTTGGCCTCACGAAGGAGAAAGCATCGCTCAAGCTTGGGGAAGGCTTAAGTCAATGTTATATTCATGCCCCAATCATGAGCTCTCAAGAGAAATTATTATTCAAAAAATTTATGCTCGGCTTTCTCTCAATAATTGCTCCATGCTCGATACTTCTTGTACTGGTTCTTTTACGATGAAGACTATTGAATTCATATGGGATTTATTGGAAAGAATTAAACGCAACTCTGAATATTGGTAACTCGACGAAGGTAAGGAGTCAGGTATAACACCTAAGTTTGATTCTGTTAAATATTTTATGGATGCCGATGCTTTTCGTGAATTTAGCACTAAATATGGACTTTACTCTGAAATAGTAGCTTCTTTCTGTGAATCATTTGCTACTTATGTTGACCTCCCTAAGGAGAAGTGGTTTAAATATCATCCTCTCATTGAAGTAAAAGTAGTTGAACCTATTAAAGTTGAAGAAAAGACTATCACTTATAATGTTGATCCTATTGTTCCTACCGCTTATATTGAGAAACCACCTTTCCTTGTTAGAATAAAGGATCACGCTAAAGCTTCAACTGTGGTCAATAAAAGTAACATTAGAACACCCAAACCCTCTTAGCAAATTAAATTTCAACCTAGTATTTCTATGGTTAAAGATCTCTTGGTTGATAATATTGATGGGCATGTTATTTACTTTTGTGATGAAGCTGCTAGAATTGCAAGACCCGATACTAAAAATAAACATAGACCTGTTGTAGGCATGCCTGTTATTTCTGTTAAAATAGGAGATCATTGCTATCATGGCTTATGTGATATGGTTGCTAGTGCGAGTGCAATACCTCATTCTTTATATGAAGAAATCATGCATGATATTGCACCTGCTGAGATAGAAGGTATTGATGTTACAATTAAGCTTGCCAATAGAGATATTATTTCACCGGTTGGGATTGTTATAGATGTTTATGTCTTCTGTGGGAAAGTTAAATATCCTGCTGATTTTCTTGTTCTTGGTTCCCCACAAGATGACTTTTGTACCATTATATTTGGTAGACCCTTCTTGAATACTATTAATGCTAAGATAGACTACAAAAAGGATATTGTTTCTGTTGGTTTGGGGGATATGTCTCATGATTTTAATTTTGCTAAATTTTGTAGACAACCCCATGATAAAGAATTTCCTAGTAAAGATGAAATCGTTGGTCTTGCTTCTATTGTCGTGCCTCCTAATGATCCTTTAGAACAATATTTGCTAGACCATGAAAATGATATGCTTATGAATGAAAGAAGGGAATAGATGAAATATTCTTTAAACAGGGACCTATTTTGAAACACAACTTGCTTGTGAAAATTCTAGGGGATCCTCCTCCACCCAAGGGTGATCCCGTGTTTGAGCTTAAACCATTGCCTGATACTCTTCAATATGCTTATCTTGATGAAAAGAAGATATATCCTATTATTATTAGTGCTAACCTTTCAGAGCAGGAAGAAGATAAATTATTGAAAACTCTGAAGAAGCATCGTGCTGCTATTGGATATACTCTTGATGATCTTAAGGGCATTAGTCCTACTCTATGCCAGCACAAAATAAAATTAGAGAAAGACGCTAAACCGGTTGTTGATCACCAACGACGGTTAAATCCTAAGATGAAAGAAGTGGTAAGAAAAGAAATACTAAAGCTTCTAAAGGAGGGTATAATTTATGATGTTGCTGATAGTCAGTGGGTAAGTCATGTCCATTGTGTCCCTAAGAAAGGAGGTATCACTGTTGTTCCAAATGATAATCATGAATTGATCCCACAAAGAATTGTTACAGGTTATAGAATGGTAATTGATTTCCGCAAATTAAATAAAGCTACTAAAAAGGATCATTACCCTTTACCTTTTATTGATCAAATGCTAGAAAGATTATCCAAACACACACATTTTTACCTTGTAGACGGTTATTCTGGTTTCTCTCAAATACATGTGTCAAAAGAGGATCAGGAAAAGACCACTTTTACTTGCCCTTTCGGTACCTTTGCTTATATAAGTATGCCTTTTGGTTTATGTAATGCACCTGCTACCTTTCAAAGATGCTTGACGGCTATATTCTCTGACTTTTGTGAAAAGATTGTTGAGGTATTCATGGATGATTTTTCTGTATATGGAACTTCTTTTGACGATTTCTTAAGCAACCTTGATCGAGTTTTGCAGAGATGTGAAGAAACTAATCGTATCTTGAATTGGGAGAAGTGCCACTTTATGGTTAATGAAGGCATTGTCTTGGGGCATAAAATTTCTGAAAGAGGTATTGAAGTTGATAAAGCTAAAGTTGATGCTATTGAAAATATGTCGTGTCCCAAGGACAATAAAGGTATAAGAAGTTTCCTTGGACATGCAGGTTTTTATAGGAGGTTCATTAAAGACTTCTCAAAAAATTCCAGGCCTTTGACTAATCTCTTACAAAAAGATGTTCATTTTGTCTTTGATGATGATTCTGTAGAAGCATTTGAAATAGTTAAGAAAGCCTTGATTTCTACACCTATTGTTCAGCCTCCTGATTGGAATTTACCCTTTGAAACTATGTGTGATGCTAGTGATTATGCTCTAGGTGCTGTTCTAGGACAAAGAGTTGATAAGAAGTTAAATGTTATCCAATATGCTAGTAAAACTCTAGACAGTGCCCAGAGAAATTATGCTACTACTGAAAAGGAATTTTTAGCAATTGTATTTGCTTGTGATAAGTTCAGACCTTATATTGCTGATTCTAAAGTAAATGTTCACACTGATCATGCTGATATTAAATACCTTGTGGAAAAGAAAGATGCTAAACCTAGACTTATTAGATGGGTTCTCCTACTACAAGAATTTGATTTGCATATTATTATTGATAGAAAGGGAGTTGAGAACCCCGTTGTAGACAACTTATCTAGGTTAGAGAATGTTCTTGATGACCCACTACCTATAGATGATAGCTTTCCTGATGAACAATTAGCTGTCATAAATGCTTCTCGTACTGCTCCATGGTATGCTGATTATGCCAATTACATTGTTGCTAAATTTTTACCACCTAGTTTCACATACCAGCAAAAGAGAAAGTTTTTCTATGATTTAAGACATTACTTCTCAGATGACCCACACCTTTATAAAGAAGGAGCAGATGGTGTTATTAGACGTTGTGTACCTGAGCATGAAGAGGAACAGATCCTATGCAAGTGTCACTCCAAGGCTTGTGGAGGACACCATGCTGGAGATAAAATTGCACGTAAGGTATTGCAATCCGGTTGTTATTGGCCTACTATCTTCAGGGATGCCCGTAAGTTTGTCTTGTCTTGTGATGAATTTCAAACAATTGGTAATATTAGTAGACGTCAAGAAATGCCTATGAATTATTCACTTGTTATTGAACCATTTGATGTTTGGGGCTTTGATTATATGGGATTGTTTCCTTCCTCTAATGGGTATACACATATTTTAGTTGTTGTTGATTACGTTACTAAGTGGGTAGAAGCTATTCCAACTAGTAGTGATGATCATAACACCTCTATTAAGATGCTTAAAGAAGTTATTTTTCCGGGGTTTGGAGTCCCTAGATACTTAATGAATGATGGTGGTTCACATTTTATTCATGGTGCTTTTAGTAAGATGCTTGCTAAGTATGATGTTAATCATGGAATTGCATCTCCATATCATCCACAATCTAGTGGTCAAGTAAACTAAGAAATAGAGAGCTTAAATTAATTTTGCAAAAGACTGTTAATAAATCTAAAAAGAATTGGTCCAGGAAACTTGATGATGCATTATGGGCCTATAGAACTGCATATAAAAATCCTATGTGTATGTCTCCATATAAAATAGTTTATGGAAAAGCATGTCACTTACCTATCGGACTAGAACATAAGGCATATTGGGCCATTAAAGAGCTCAATTATGATTTCAAACTTGCTGGTGAGAAGAGGCTATTTGACATTAGCTCACTTGATGAATGGAGAACCCAGGCCTATGAGAATACCAAACTGTTCAAAGAAAAAGTTAAAAGATGGCATGACAAAAGGATACAAAAATGTGAGTATAATATAGGTGATTATTTATTGTTATACAACTCTCATTTAAGATTTTTTGCAGGAAAACTCCTCTCTAAATGGGAAGGTACTTACGTTATCGAGAAGGTCTATCGTTTTGGTGCCATAAAAATCAACAACTTCGAAGGCACAAACCCGGGGGTGGTGAACGGTCAAAGAATCAAACATTATATCTCAGGTAATCCTATAAATGTTGAAACTAATGTTATTGAAACCGTAACCCCGGAGGAGTATATAAGGACACCTTCCAAAATGTTTTGGCCTCCGAAAAGGAAGAGGTATGTGGTATGGTAAGTAAACCGACTCCAAAACAGTTCTAATAGCAATTTGTGACGCCCCCGTTTTGACCGTACACTAATCATACACGCAAACGTGTACGATCAAGATCAGGGACTCATGGGAAGATATCACAACACAACTCTACAAATAAAATAAGTCATACAAGCATCATATTACAAGACAGGGGCCTCGAGGGCTCGAATACAAGGGCTCGATCATAGACGAGTCAGCGGAAGCAACAATATCTGAGTACAGACATAGGTAAACAAGTTTGCCTTAAGAAGGCTAGCACAAACTAGGATACAAATCGAAAGAGGCGCAGGCCTCCTACCTGAGATCCTCCTAAACTACTCCTGGTCATCGTCAGTGGCCTGCACGTAGTAGTCGGCACCTCCAGTGTAGTAGGAGTCGTCGTCGACGGTGGCGTTTGGCTCCTAGACTCCATCGTCTGGTCGCAACAATCGGGTATAGAAAGGGGAAAAGGAGGGAGCAAAGCAACCGTGAATACTCATCCAAAGTACTCGCAAGCAAGGAACTACACTACATATGCATTGGTATCAAATGAAAGAGGTAGTATATGTGGACTGAACTACAGAATGCCAGAATAAGAGGGGGATAACTATTCCTATCGAAGACTACGCTTATGGCAACCTCCATCTTGCAGCAGAAGAAGAGGGTAGATGGTAAGTTAAGCAAGTATCATCGCATAGCATAATCCTACCCGGCGTCCTCCCCTCGTCGCCCTGTGAGAGAGCGATCACCAGTTGTATCTGGCACATGGAAGGGTGTATTTTATTAAGTATCCGGTTCTAGTTGTCATAAGGTGAAGGTACAACTCTGGGTCGTCCTTTTACCGAGGGACACGGCTATTCGAATAGATCAACTTCCTTGCAGGGGTGCACCACATTTCCCAACACGCTCGATCCCCTTTGGCCGGACACACTTTCCTGGGTCATGCCCGTCCTCGAAAGATCAACACGTCGCAGCCCTACCTAGGCACAACAGAGAGGTCAGCACACCGGTCTAAATCCTATGCGCGCGGGGGTCTGGGCTCATCGCCCATTGCACACCTGCACGTTGCGTACGCGGCTGGCGAGCAGACCTAGCCTCCCTTATACAAGAGTAGGCGTTCTAGTCCAACCCGGCGTGCGCCGCTCAGTCGTTGACGTCACGAAGGCTTCGGCTGATACCACGACGTTGAGTGACCATAACAGTTCCCGCATAGTTGGTTAGTGCATATAGGCCAGTGGCCAGACTCAGATCAAATACCAAGATCTCGTTAAGCGTGTTATGTTGAAGTAACCACGGACGCCGACCAGGGCCGGGCCCACCTCTCTCCTAGGTGGTCTCAAGCTGCCCTGTCGCTCCACCTCTAAGTAACAGTTGGGGGCCGTCGGGAACTCAGGCCCACCACTACCTGGATGGAGCCACCTGTCCTTTCAGCCCCCATATCCGAATCACTTGCGGGTACACAATGAGCCGACCCGACTTTAGTCACAACATGTATCATGTGTAATATGTATAGTATATATACCCGTGATCACCTCCCAAGTGATCACGGCCCGATAGTATAGGATGGCAGACGGACAAGAATGAAGGGCCACTGATGAAAAACTAGCATCCTATACTAAGCATTTAGGATTGCAGGTAAGGTAACAACAGTAGTAGCAAGAACAGGCTATGCATCAGAATAGGATTAACGGAAAGCAGTAACATGGTACACTACTCTAATGCAAGCAGTAGAGAGAAGAGTAGGGAATATCTGGTGATCAAGGGGGGGCTTTCTTGGTTGCTCTGGCAAGAAGGAGGGGTCGTCAACACAATAGTCGATCGCACGGGTACCGACAGCGGTCTCGGGGTCTACCGGAAACAAGTAACGGAGGGGGAACATAATAAATAACAGAGCAATCAAAGCATAACATGGTGATACGCCGTGCTAGGGGTGACCTAACACAGTAGTAGGCGATACCAACGAAGGGGGAAACATCCGGGAAAGTATCCCCGGTGTTTCGCGTTTTCGGACAGATGAAGCGAAGGGGAAAAGTTGCGTGTTTTCTATGCTAGCAATGTGTGGCGGTCGAACGGGCTACGTATCCGGATTCGTCTCATTGTTCTGAGCAACTTTCATATACAAAGTTTTTCCAACCGGGCTACGCTTTATTTTGTATTTATTTAAAAAGGATTTAATCATTTTTTTAAAATTTCGGCATTTATTTAATTCGAATTGACCAAGTCAATTTGACTGGTCAAAAGGGAAGGCGTGGCCCACATGGCATAGACTATACATAAACAAAATAAATAAAACCTAACTTAATTAAATGGGGACCACCTGCCATAGGCTAGCAACTAACCTAACAAGGATTACCTAAGCGGTCTAAATTAGCCTAAGCTAATTAAGCCGGCCACACACAACACATACGCACACATGGCCACGACCATAGAGCAGCAGGAACTATAGCTAGCAAGGCATCATAGAACAGCAGCAGCATAACAGCAATAGCAGAAGAATGCAGTACGCATGCACACACAGGAGCGCCGGTGACTGAAGCCAGTAGCGCCAGCAATAGGGTCGCGGGCCGGCACGGCGGCAGCGGCCGTGGGCGGCGACGGCGACAGCAGGCAGTAGCAGCAACGGCAAGGCAACAATACTACAGAGTAGCAGAGGCACATAGCAGCGTAGCTAGCAGATGAGCAGAAGTGTAGCACACAAGCGCGGGGCATGCGGGCGAGCGGGCACGCGATGGCGGGTGCAGCCAGATGAGGCGGACTCGGCTGCGAGAGTTGGCTAGCGGCGGGCTCAGGCCGACGGTTAGTGGCACGGCGAGGATCTCGGGCTCCCTGCCATGACGACCAAACTCGAGGGAGGAGACGTACGGCACGAAATTGAGAGGGAACAGAGGGGATTCAGAGGAGGGACTCACGGGGAGGCCACAGGAAAGCTCGGGGGAGGTCAGAGTGGACCGGAGGGGCCGCGGCGACGGTGACATAGAGACGGTTGTACGAAGAAGAAGATGATGGCGCCGGCAACGCAGTGCCCCGGCTTGATGCGGCGCCTGGAACCGATGAAGTCGAGCGTGGTGGAGCTCCTAGACTTCCTCCCGCACGCCGGAGACACCAGTGGCCATGACAACGACGATGGGGCAACGGTCACCGCAGGATCTCACGAGCTCGATTCGATCTAGAGGGGAAGGGGGCGATGGGGATCGAGGGGGAATGATTGAGACGGGGTCTAGGGTTTCGGTGGACGTCTTTATAGGTCGGGGGAGGCGACATGGTGGCCATCCAGACATGGCGCCGTCGGATGGTTGCCACGCCATGGACTCTGCCTCCTCCTCTGTACAGAAGGGGAAAGGCCCATGGTGGGCTGGGCCAACCACTGTATCAGTAGGCTACAATTGCACATAAGTGCCCTTTTGTTTTATTCCTATCTGTCTTATTATTTGGTTTTACCCCCGTTTTGCCTTTAGTTTATGCAGCGAGTGACTTTTTCTATAGTTGAAACTTGGCATATAAATCAAGCATATTATTCTGGAATGGCACATAAAGCTTGAGGCCATTTTGTAATGTTTTTTCAAATGTTTGTATTTAAATGGTCGATTATGATGTTGTTGGCCCACTTCCTAATTTACTAGCGATTATTTGTTGAGTCAAATGATGTGGTTTCAACATGAAAAATGATCAGGGAAATTTATAGAATAGTGCGAACATTTTAGTTTTATCGTTTCAAGAAATAATAAGTTGACTTGCAATTCAAATTTGAATTATTGTTTGATTTTTATTACGTGGCAAATTGGTTTAATAAAACATGATGAGATGGCACATTAGGGTGAGGTTACTGTAGCATGATTACCGGGGTGTTACACAATTTTTTTCTATTTTGGAATATTTAAGAAAATAGTAAAATAAGTAGTCTGGAAAGGACACAAGGCGTCCATGAGGGTGGAGGGCGCGCCCCTGCCTCGTGGGCACCTCGTGTGCCCTCCGGACTCCGTTTTCTTGCACGATACTTCTTTTGGTCGTTGAAAATTCATTATATAATCTCCCGAAGGTTTTGACCACCATACCATGCGATTATCCTACATTTTTGTTTGGAGATGTTTTCTGCCAGAGTTGTCAAGGCTAGGCATCATGTCGTATCCTTCGTCCGACAATGGGGGCGATGATGCTTGGCTAATGAAGATAGAGCTGAAGAGAGAAGAGCCCGGTGAGATCAACAAGGATGATGGGATCAAGAAGCCAACGGAGGATCAAGCTTCGGCAGCACAAGAAGAAGACATCCTTCAAACTCATCACAATCTTCTTACCCCTACTGAAATTTAAGCTTTCAAGATGATGGAAATAGCTCGGGTGCAGAACAAGTATCTAACTCATGAAAATATTCTGTTGCAAGAGCATATCATCGCACTCAAGGGCATTATTCGTAAGTTGGAGCATCTCCTGCGCTCGATGTCGGATGACAAGCCTACATCATCAACAATCTCTTCTTCACCACCAAAGGAGAACTGAGTATCGGGTATGGGCACTCCCCTTGGCAACGGCCAGGCTTGGGGGAGTGCCCCGGTATCGTATCACCATCACACTTTCATCTTTACCGTTTTTCTTAGTTCGATCATTTTGGTTATATCTTGATCTAGTAGAATAAAGTTTTAGTATGATCTAGTTTTGAGTTTTGCTTTATGATCTTTCTATGTAACCGAGTCCGTGAGCTATATATATAATAATGATTAGTTTTGAGTCGAGGGCTTGATTACCTTGCTTTCATCTTGAGGGAATAAAAGAAAGAATAAAAATAAATAAATAAAAAGATCATATTGATCTTATGGAGAGTAATGACTTCACATATAAAGAGTATGATGAATAAAAGTTGTTGAGAGTTGACAAACATAGTTTTGGTCATCGTTTCAATTAATAGGAAGTAATAAAGAAAGAGAGGTTTTCACATATAAATATACTATCTTGGACATCTTTTATGATTGTGAGCACTCATTAAAATATGACATGCTAAAAAGTTGACATTGGACAAGGAAGACAACGTAATGGGTTATGTTTTCCAACATGTTGAGCTTGCCTTCCCCCTCATGCTAGCCAATTTTTTGCACCAAGTAGAGATACTACTTGTACTTCCAAATATCCTTAAACCCAGTTTTGCCATGAGAGTCCACCATATCTACCTATGGATTGAGTAAGATCCTTCAAGTAAGTTGTCATTGTTGCAAGCAATAAAAATTGCTCTCTAAATATGTATGATTTATTAGTGTGGAGAAAATAAGCTTTATACGATCTTGTGATGTGGAAGAAATAAAAGCGACGGACTACATAATTAAGGTCCATATCACAAGTGGCAATACAAAGTGGCGTTCTTTTGCATTAAGATTTTGTGCATCCAACGATAAAAACACATGACAACCTCTGCTTCCCTCTGCGAAAGGCCTATCTTTTATTTTTTTTCCTATACTTCATACGAGAGTCATGGTGATCTTCACCTTTCCTTTTTACATTTTATACTATTTTATACTTTGGCAAGCACTGTGTGTTGGAAAGCTCCTGATATATACAGCTAATTGGATGTGGGTTTTCATAAACTATTATTGTTGACATTACCCTTGAGGTAAAAGGTTGGGAGGTAAAACTATAAGCCCCTATCTTTCTCTGTGTCCGATTAAAGCTTCATACCCATAAGTATTGCGTGAGTGGTAGCAATTGTGAAAGACTAAATGATAGTTGAGTATGTGGACTTGCTGAAAAGCTCTTATATTGACTCTTTCCGATGTTATGATAAATTGCAATTGCTTCAATGACTGAGATTATAGTTTGTTAGTTTTCAATGAAGTTTCTGATTCGTACTTGAAATTGTGAATGAATTGTTACTTTAGCAGAAGAAATCATATGAATATATATATACATATATATATACATATATATATATATATATATATATATATATATATATATATATATATATATATATATTACTGTTGTAAGAATGATCATGATGCCCTCATGTTCGTATTTTATTTTATCGACACCTCTATCTCTAAACATGTGGACATATTTTTCGATATCAGCTTCCGCTTGAGGACAAGCGAGGTCTAAGCTTGGGGGAGTTAATACGTCCATTTTGCATCATGCTTTTATATAGATATTTATTGCATTATGGGCTATTATTACACATCATGTCACAAAACTTATGCCTATTGTCTCTTATTTACAAGGTTTGCACGAAGAGGGAGAATGCCGGCAGCTGGAATCCTGGGCTGGAAAAGGATCAAATATAAGAAACCTATTCTGCACAACTCCAAAATTCCTAAAACTCCACGGGAGTCACTTTTAGAATATATAAAAAATATTGGGCGAAGGAAGCACCAGAGGGGGGCCACCCACCATCCACGAGGGTGGGGGCGCGCCCTACCCCCTGGGCACGCCCCCCTGTCTCGTGGGCCCCCTGGCAGGCCTCCAGTGCCCATCTTTGGCTATATGAAGTTTTTTTCCCTAGAAAAAATCATAAGCAAGCTTTCGGGATGAAACTCCGCCACCACGAGGCGGAACCTTGGCGGAACCAATCTAGTGCTCCAGTGGAGCTGTTCTGCCGGGGAAGCATCTCTCCGGGAGGGGGAAATCATCACCATCGTCATCACCATCGATCCTCTCATCGGGAGGTGGTCAAACTCCATCAACGTCTTCACCAGCACCATCTCATCTCAAACCCTATTTCATCTCTTGTATCCAATATTTGTCTCGAAACCTCAGATTGGTACCTGTGGGTTGCTAATAGTGGTGATTACTCCTTGTAGTTAATGCTAGTTGGTTTACTTGGTGGAAGATCATATGTTCAGATCCTTTATGCATATTAATATCCCTCTTATTATGAACATGAATATGATTTGTGAGTAGTTACGTTTGTTCCCGAGGACATGGGAGAAGTCTTGCTATAAGTAGTCATGTGAATTTGGTATTCGTTCGATATTTTGATGAGATGTATGTTGACTTTCCTCTAGTGGTGTCATGTGAACATCGACTACATGACACTTCACCATTGTTTCGGCCTAGGGGAAGGCATTGGGAAGTAGTAAGTAGATGATGGGTTGCTAGAGTGACAGAAGCATAAATCCTAGTTTATGCATTGCTTCATAAGGGGCTGATTTGGATCCATATGTTTCATGCTATGGTTAGGTTTACCTTAATACTTCTTTTGTAGTTGCGGATGCTTGCAAGAGGGGTTAATCTTAAGTGGGATGCTTGTCCATGTAAGGGCAGTACCCAAGCACCAGTCCACCCACATATCAAATTATCAAAGTACCAAACGTGAATCATATGAGCGTGATGAAAACTAGCTTGACGATAATTCCCATGTGTCCTCGGGAGTGCTTTCCTTTATATAAGAGTTTGTCCAGGCTTGTCCTTTGCTACAAAAAGTATTGGGCCATCTTGTTGCACCTTATTTACTTTTATTACTTGTTACCCGTTACAAATTACCTTATCACAAAACTATCTGTTATCGATAATTTCAGTGCTTGCAGAGAATACCTTACTGAAAACTGCTTATCATTTCCTTCCGCTCCTCGTTGGGTTCGACACTCTTACTTATCGAAAGGACTACGATAGATCCCCTATACTTGTGGGTCATCAAATATTGATAGTAGGAATATATTTTTATAATCTGAATAAATAAAAATAGCAAGGTAGCAAATAGTAATCAGGCACAAAAACGATATTGCGATGCTTGAAAATGAGGCCTAGGGTCTGTACTTTCGCTAGTGCAATCTCTCAACTGTGCTAATATAATTGGATCATATAACCACCCCTCAAAGTGCGATGAAGAATCACTCCAAAGTTCCTATCTAGCGGTGAACATAAGAAGAAATCGTTTGTGGGGTAGGAAACCACCTCGAAATTACATGGGTCTGGCCCAATAATAAGGTGACGCAACACCTATAATGGCCTCTAGACGAAATTTATGAAGTGGCATCTTGTATATTTCGTCCAAGCCTTCATGCACTCATTATGGTGGCTTCAAAGTCCTGAAATCATAACTTGAAACTCCATTCGTGTGCCATCATCTCCATGCTTGATCTTGTTTCAATGTTCATCCTTCTTGTCCAAGCTAGGCCCTTCATTTGTAAGCAAAACAAATGTATCCAATTTAGGCAACATCATGTTCTCGTGAACATTAGAATCATTCACTACTGCAGGATGCTGCTAACGCGACACTACGATCAGAGACCCTTCAATGAAACTGTGTGTGATGCAATAATCGCAAACGGTGGTGTAAAAACCGTCAAAAAAGGTGCAAAACATTTGCGATGGACGATGCATCAAACACAGTTCAGATTTTAGTTGCGTGTGCAATGCAGGGCATATGGTTCAGTTCAATTAACTGTTTGCGATGAGGAGGAACAAAAGAAACGGTCAGCCAGATGAAGATGTATGCGATATACAGCATACAGTTCACTCAAATGAACTGTTTGCGATTAGGCAACACAAAAGAAATGGTCAGCCAGATCAAGGTGTGTGCAATATAAGGCATGCGGTTCACTCGGTTGAACTGTTTATCTTGAGACAAGAGAACAGAAACGGTTCAATATATCATGATGTGTGTGATACACGGCAAACAGGTCTGTAATCAGAAATGTGTGCGAAGACCGATAATAACATAGACGATTGCTTCTAATAAGACGTATGTGATATGCTCTGTCTACACAACATCTCTTAATTTAAC
Organism: Triticum dicoccoides; assembly: GCF_002162155.2. Classification (NCBI taxonomy): domain Eukaryota; kingdom Viridiplantae; phylum Streptophyta; class Magnoliopsida; order Poales; family Poaceae; genus Triticum; species Triticum dicoccoides. The sequence continues at coordinate 267,702,931 of NC_041384.1, forward strand.
CTCGACGTCCTTGTTTTTTATTTTTTCTATTTTTTAACACATGTCGAAGAAGGTCTACCGCATTACTTTTTGACAATGTGCGATACGTGGCATACAGTTGATCCATCCGACCTGTTTGTGATGGAATAAGCTGTGTGTGTTGTGGGAAAACGCTTGCTAGTATTCAACCGTTTGCGATTGATGAATTCATCACCGACGGGTTCCCTAGTGTGGTCCGTGTTCATCTGATCATAATCTACTTCTTGTGCTAGCTCGATGTTCCTTCTATGCTAAGTTTCCATTAGTTGATGTCGTTTTATGAACACGCCACCGTTTCCCGCCATTTCCTCACTTGTTTACCGCCACCCAGCGATATTGCGCATAAACCTAGGCAACGCGCGATGCATGGAGGCAACAAGCGCAGCCTGTAGCACATCCACCTTTCCAAGCATGCCAACCCACCAAAGCGTCGCCTCTGCCATCAACCTCATCGATGAGGAAAACGAGCAGGCGCCACGGCCCGTCAAGGCTGAGGCGCTCCCCGGCAACGCGATGGACGACGTTGTGATGCGCGTCATCGCCAGGGTTGAGCAGACCTTTGGCGCATGGCGCTTGAGCGTCGTGGATCAAGATAGGCATGTCAGCGGCGACAGGCTACAGTTCACCGCACAACATGATCGATGGCGCGCCGCAGAGCAAGCTAGGTGCGGCCGCGCCGATAGGGTGCGGCTCGCCGCACGGCGAGACCGTTGGAGCATCGCATAGCAAGAGCGAACCCATCGGCGCTTGCTTGCTGTCGACACGGTGTCGCAGCTGGGTACACGTCCCGTCAGTACCGCCATTCCTTGCCAGGAGTGGGGAGAGGCCCTCAGCGTCGTACTTGCACCAGTGGCCGGTCGCACCGTACTTGCACCGGACGCCCTCCACGCCGTTCACATGGGTGGCATCATTCACTTGGTCCGTGGCCCGCTGGATGCCAACGCACTGGTCCGTAGGCTTTACCGCCTCCTTAGCCCAAGTGTCCACCTAGGCGCAGTAGAGGAACATGGCTGTCGCATCCTTGAGCTGGTGATCTCCGATGAAATAGCCAACTTGGAGCTCGAGATCACGCTCCAGATGTACCACGAGCGTGTCGACCGCTTGGAAGAACGCCTGCACGAGTTCAGGCAGAGCCAAGAGCTACCGTAGGCAAGGACTGCTGGTCATGGTCTCATGGACGTGTTTTTTTTGTTGAGTCGTTTTGACATGGATAACAATCATAGTATTGCTCTGTTTATTCGTTTGTTTCAATGTGTGTACTCTGTTTTCCATTCTTATATGTTCTGTTTCAATGTGTGTATATATGCTTTCCATTCTGTATATGTGGATGACAACAGCTAGATTCAAATTAGTATACAAAAACAGATAGAAAATGGAATTCATAATATATATATATATATATATTAATTGTTCATTAGTTCATCACAGAATATATATATATATAATATCATCACATATACATGATGATACTTAACTACTAGCTACAATGCATAAAATTGAAAACGAACAATACTAAAACTAATAAGCCCTCCTGGGGCCAGTATTCCGGTAGCCTCTCGCCAGCAGCTCCCTGGTGCGCGGCGTCTTCCCAGTGCGGAGGCAGTACTCCGCCTCCTCCGCCTCGCAATGCTTGATGTACCGATCTGCCTCTTGTCGGCGGACACGCGCGAACGATCTTCCCATTTCATTGGGCGCCCACCGGAGCTCCTCGTCGGTGGCACGCTAGAGCTTATCGGCCCACCTCCACGCAGCGACGAGGCGCCCAGCGCCTATGACCTTTCTCGCGAAGTACTCGTCTTCATACACCTCCTCGGCACGACGATGCGCCCGCTGTCGGTGTCAAAACCGGCGGATCTCGGGTAGGGGGCCCCGAACTGTGCGTCTAAGCTCGATGGTAACAGGAGACAAGGGACACGATGTTTACCCAGGTTCGGGCCCTCTCTATGGAGGTAATACCCTATGTCCAGCTTGATTGATATTGATGAATATGAGTATTACAAGAGTTGATCTACCTCGAGATCGTAATGGCTAAACCCTAGAGGTCTAGCATGTATGTCTATGATAATGAGTATCCTCTATCCAGACTAAGTCCTCCGGTTTATATAGACACCAAGAGGATCTAGGGTTACATAAGGTCGGTTACAAAGAAAGGAATCTACATATTCGACGCCAAGCTTGCCTTCCACGCCAATGAGAGTCCTATCCGGACATGGGTATAGTCTTCGGTCTTCGTATCTTCACAGCCCATCAGTCCGGCCCATGGCTAACAGGCAGGACGCCTGAGGACCCCTTACTCCAGGACTCCCTCAGTTGCCCCTAAACCTGGCTTCAATGACAACATATCCGACGCGTAGTACTGTCTTCGGCATTGCAAGGCGGGTTCCTCCTTCCGAACTCCAAAATAGTCTTCGGATGAATTGATCGTGTCCAGATCTGTAACACACACCACACACAACTGTAGATGGAATATAATAATACACGAGTCCAATCTGCTCACAACATTTACAACATGACATCACGTCCATCCGGTCATAATTTCGAACCGTTTTTTGCCTGCCGCCCCCCGTTTCGAGACGCGGTTGCCATTGGCACGTCTTGTCAAAGCAGAGAGCATGTCCCCTTATTACGGGATTCTCATCAATACGGGCGTGGGTAACCCAACCGTGCCGTTTACATACCCCTTGGGAGCAGGCGAATTTTGAGGCGAATGGGGTGGCGTTCAATATTCACTGCCCTTATAAGGAGATAAGATTCCTGCTTCTTCCCCCACACCTTCTTCCTGCCCTTCCACTCTTGAGCTCCAGCACCCAAGTTCTCATCTGTTCCTCACTCGCGAAGCACTCAACCATGTCCGGATCCGAAGGTCAAGGCAAGTGGATGGCTTCCTCCGTCAAGGAGGAGGACATCGCCGAGCTTCGGGCGGCCGGGTACCTGGCAAAGGAAATCGCCCACCATCTTCCAGCCCAAGGACAAATCATTCCCATGCCGAAGCCCGACGAGAGGGTAGTGTTCCTCCCCCATTTCCTCTGTAGGCTAAGGTTTCCACTCCACCCCTTCGTCCGTGGGATAATGTTCTACTATGGGATAGACTTCCACGATCTATCCCCGAACTCCTTCCTCAATATCTCAGCGTTCATCGTCATGTGTGAGGCCTTCCTCCGCATCCAACCCCACTTCGGGTTGTGGCTCAAAACCTTTAACGTGAAGCCCAAGGTGGTGGATGGACAGCACGCAGAGTGCGGGGGCGCCATGGTGAGCAAGCTCACCAATGTTTCTTGGCCAAAAGGCACATTCGTGCAGTCTGTCAAGGAATGGCAGAAACAATGGTTCTACATCACTGAACCCCGCAGTGCCACCTGGGCCGCGGCTGCCGCATTCAAATCCGGCGCTCCCGTGCGACTCACCTCCTGGGTCAAGAAGAGCCCGAACTGGTGTTCGTCAGACGAGCTGACTACGCTGCAAATGTGCATTCAAAGCATGATCGATAAGGACATCAAGCTTGTCGATGTAATCCAAGTGATGCTGGTCCACCGGATCCTCCCCTGTCAGAGCCAAAGCCGCCATCTATGGGATTTCAACCCGAAAAAGCACCACACCTTGGAAAGTCTCTTTGAAACAGATCATGAAGATGCCTGGAAGTTTCTCTTCAAGGGCAACGAGATACCGCCGGCCACAGATTCGGACCGTGGCCACGACATAAATCACCTCCCCAACGAGGTATGTTATTTTTAGCACATCCCCTACTTGCTTGTTTCAAGGGTGACATCTAAGCTTTTATTAACATTGCTTTTTCAGTACTGGTTGAAGAAGGCGAAGCAGATCCGGTGTCCGGCTCCCATGCCTGAAGAACCAGTCATCCCGTGTTCAGCGAAGATGCTAGAGCCGGCGCCTTATAAGGCACTAGAAAAGAAGGCCACAGGAAAGGCCAAGGGGGTCCGGAGTGGACCCCGCCGCCGGGGTGCTTTGGAGGCGACGTCCGAAGATAAGACCCGCTCCTCCGCCGCTGAAGACGGCGACGATGAAGAGGAGGAGGAGAACAACCCTCCCCTAGATGAGGAGAGGAAGAAGAGGGCGGCCTCGGCGAATCTGGAGGCGGAGACCTCCAAGAAAGGGAAGAGCTCCCTTGCGGATAACAGCGCGTGGGACGCCGATAGTAGTCCGGAGAGGCGCCCCCGCACTAAGCCTCGGGCCGCATTGTAAGTGCTAAAACCCATATCTGCTCATGAACCAAGTCTTTCCTCTTCATTGTATTGATATAATCAGTTATGCCATTGCAGTCCGGCCCACGACAGTCCCCAGCGATCCTCATCACAAGGTTCGTTGGACTCAAAGGCGATGGCCAGTGATTCACCGCCGGCCGCTCACTCCCCCAAGGCCAAGGACGATGCGGAGGTGCTGTCCCGAAGGACTGTTCTCGTCGGGGGAGAGGCTCGGGAGGTGCCAGAAGGCGAAACCCCCGTCGCCGGACACCAAGGGGACTCAATCCCCATGGAGACTGGCGGGGAGGGCCGTATTCAGTTCGGCCCTCAGCCAGACTCGATTCCGGAGTCCGGTGTGGCTCCAGAATCCGGCACGCAACCTCCTTCGAAGGAAGGGGGAATGCTTATTCCCCTGGTGACCCCTGTCCAACCAGGGGCATCGGATAATTTGCTGGAAGCGCTGTGAGGCGCTTCCATTGGGATGAGCACTGTGTCCTTGTGGGCACGGTAATTGAAAGGGTTCAGTCTGCCAAGTAACCGAAGCCCGCAGCTACCTGTTAACAGGTTTTGAGGTAAGCAGCGCAAAAAGGAGAAAATCCCAATATAGACAGTAGCCCCTGAGACCTGTCCGGTGTTTGGAATGAACAAACCGGACAGAGGATGAATCTCCTATTTGCAAGAAACTAACTAAATTTGTGTGAAATGTACGCACATGCGTCGCTGCTGGCTGCGGCCTCGCATACTGCCGAAGTATCCGGACTGAACCAGAAACTGGCGAAGGTCGAGGAGGAGCTAGGCCAGGTGAAGAGGCAGCTCTAGGAAAAACAAGGTGAGTAATAACCTGTTATGTATTTGAAAAAAGGGGAAATGATATGCAATGACCGAAAAACCATGATGTGAACAGAGGCGATGACCAAGGTCGAAGCCCTGAAGGCGGCCCTGGTCGAAGCCGAGGGGAAGGCCGTCAAGGAGCAGGCCGCCTGTAAGAGGCTCAAGCCCGGGTCAATGAAGTCCAACAGGAGCTCCAGGACGCGGTGAGGAAGTGCCAGACCTTGGAGCACAATGCATCGGCTCAAGAGGCCGAACTTTTTGAGGATCGTAAGAGTGCAGAGGCGGCCCGGATTGAAGCCCAAAACGCCCTCCATGAGATCCAGGAGGCCAGGAAGATTGCGGTGGGTAAGGCATTCAATATGCAAAGCAGGAGTGTGAAGAGGAAATTTCTTTTACTAACCCGGATTCAGAGTTCTCCAACGGCCTTTGCTGATCTACCACGCAGTGTGACCGACGCTGCGGAGTTCTTCAGAGCCGGAGAAGGGAGCTCCATGGAGAAGCTATTCTGGTCGCAATATTGCGCGCCAGAACATCTGGTGCCCTTCAGCGATCAGCTGAAATAGCTGGTCGAGCTGCACAGAGTGGCTGAACTGGCCATGAAGGATGTGATAATCCAGCTATGGCCAGCCGAAGCTATTCCCATCAGCTACTTCGGCCTCATGAAGAAGCTGGTGGATGTCTGTCCTCGGCTTGATGTCATCAAGCGGTCCGTCTGCATCGAGGGCGCGCATCTGGCCTTCTCTTATTGCAAGGTCTGGTGGGCGAAGCTGGACGCTATCAAGTTAGCAACCGGGGGGCCGCCGGAGGGCAAGGAGCACCGCACACCTGAGCGATGCTTCGGCGATATTTTAGAGGGGTCCCGCATTGTTGTGGATCACTGTGCGAAAGACAATATCGTCGAATGAACGTACTCGAGCTCCCTTTGCCTTGTATAAAACAAGTTATTTATGCAATATAATGCTCGTTATGTTTTTTAAATTTTTACTTCATGTGTCGTCATGTTGTATGAAATCTGAGGGTTAACTAGTCGTTGGCTTCTGCCCCCACATAGGTAGTACGGGGGTGTTCGTGATGGAATCTAAACAATCTTGATCCAATTAGATAGTCCTTGAAGGAGTTGTTTAGCGCAACGAACCAGGAAATCAGACTATGCGGCTGTAACGCCCTCACTTAGCTATAGGAGTGCGACGATGAAAACATGGGTGCAGCCCCTAGTATCTGAACTAGAGTGCTATAGGCGTCTGATTGGGAAGTACCAATCCTTCGCGTAATGCGGAAGAAATCTCCAATGATTTGCAACCTCCGAACAGCTGACCGGCTCTCGCCGCATCATGAAGTCAGTTTTTGGCTTTCTCTACTGAGGTGCTCCTTTGGATAAACCAAGGAACAATCGTAGAAGTTCTCCCTTTACTACCTTAGCCAATATAACAGAACGTAAGGTAGTAAGCACAGGAGCCGGGCAAGCCAACTATTGACCAAAGACATGATTCGGAGCCAATGCATATAATGCTAAATTCGGGGTGTCGAACTATACTTATAAAAAGTGTTCGGACTTTTGTTGCCATAGTGTGGGGTGTTGTGCAGCCCCTGGCAAACATGAAACATACCAAAGTGTACGGGTGCTACCTGATAGGGTTATCCACAGGGTAGCTGGAAAAAAAAGAAAACAGAAAAGGTACGAAGGTAAAAAGCTGGAGTCCTACATCTCCAGCCGCAGACTGTTCTCATTGTAATTTAATTAGTACGTCAAGGCGCATTGATACAGGTAGTGTGATAAGCAACATGCTATTTAACATGCCAAAACCAAGGGAGAGCTGGATATGGGTCCTGAAAAACAGGTAGAGTTATCGTTAACGGAATCACCTAAAAAGTCCCCTGTATGTTTGCGTTTCTCGTTGTCTTGGTGTGTTTATCCTTCAAGAGGACCGATGACCAGACCACCAGATGGTGCCTGTGGCATTGAGACCTGCAAAGGAAACAAGCAGAAGTGAAAGTATGTGTGTATCCGATGTCGGTTGAGCCGTACTATGGACCACAAGCTAGCTATGCCTCCGTCGATGCCCATGGGATTTTGAGTGCGTAGTTATGTACGCGCAGCACGAATGCCACCACTTGATCAGAACTGTGATGGATGTCAGATTGCTAGTCGAGCTCCTAACGAGCTGAGCTCTCCTGCTGTAGAGTAGTTTGGACCCTCTTAACAGTGTCCGTGGGCTCGGCAGCCGAATTAAGGTTCTACTTGAGAAGGCCGCTCTGATACTTCTGTTGCTAAGGCAACTGTGTGCTCTTCTGTACGGAGGGAGCGTTCTGTATTTCCATTGATTGTTATGACGCCGCGTGGACCGGGCATCTTGAGCTTGAGATAAGCATAGTGTGGTACTGCATTGAATCGAGCAAACGCAGTTCGTACGAGCAGTGTGTGATAGGCGCTGTGGAAGGGGACGATATTGAAGATTAACTCCTTGCTTCGGAAGTTGTCTGGAGATCCGAAGACAACCTATAGTGTGATTGATCCTGTACAGTGGGCCTCTACACCTGGTATGACTCCTTTGAAGGTGGTCCTGGTGGGCTCGATCCGAGATGGGTTAATGCCCATTTTTCGGACTGTATCCTGATAGAGAAGATTGAGGCTGCTACCTCCGTCCATAAGGACGCAACTCAAGTGGAACCCATCAATTATTGGGTCTAGGACAAGTGCGGCTGAGCCACCGTGACGGATACTGGTCGGATGATCCCGACGATTGAAGGTGATTGGGCATGACGACCATGGATTAAATTTTGGGGCGACTGGCTCTATCGTGTAGACGTCCCTGAGTGCACGCTTGCGCTCCCTCTTGGGGATGTGGGTAGTGTATATCATGTTCACCATTTTGACCTGAGGGGGAAACTTCTTCTGTCCCCCTGTGTTCGGTTGCTGGGGCTCTTTGTCATCGTCCTAGCTTTGCGATCCCTTTTCCCTGTTCTCGGTGTTTAATTTGCTAGCCTGTTTAAAAACCCAGCAATCTGTATGATTGGGTGGTTTATCTGGGGTGCCACGAATCTGGCACGGACGATCAAGTATGCGGTCCAAGCTGGATGGGCCTGAATTGTTCTTTTGGAACAGCTTCTTCTGCTGACCAGACTTAGAGCCCCTGAATCTGGCATTGACTGCCGTGTCCTCGGTGTTATCATAGTTGTTTCGACGTTTTTATATGTTGCATCGAGACTTGTCTTTTTTGGTTTTAGCTTCAAGGGTGCCGGTGTCGATTGCATTGCTTTTTATATGGGCCAACCAACTGTCCTTGCCCGCACAAAAGCGGGTCATGAGTGCCGTGAGGGCTGCCATGGATTTTGTCTTTTCCTGGCCGAGGTGGCGAGTGATGCATTCGTCGCGGATGCTGTGTTTGAAGGCTGCTAGGGCTTCGGCATTCGGACAATCGACGATTTGGTTCTTTTTAGTTAAGAACCTAGTCCAGAATTTCCTGGCGGACTCTCTGGGATGTTGAACTATATGGCCTAAGTCATCAACGTCCGGAGGTCGAACATATGTACCTTGGAAGTTATCGAGGAAGTCCTCTTCCAAGTCCTCCCAGCTGCCAATAGAATTTGCAGGCAGACAATTGAGCCAGTGCTGAGCTGGCCCCTTGAGTTTTAAAGGGAGGTATTTGATGGCGTGGAGGTCATCGCCGCGGGCCATATGAATGTGGAGAATAAAGTCTTCGGTCCACACCGCGGGGTCCGTGGTTCCATCATATGATTCTATATTCATGGGTTTGAACCCTTCTGGGAATTCATGATCTAGGACCTCATCGGTGAAGAAATGAGGGTGTGTGGCGCCTCTATATAGGGTCGTATCACGACATAGCTCTGATGGAGTTCGTCTGCAGTTTTCAGCCCGTGCATGACTAAATTTGTCACATCCGAATAGGTGGCCGTCGTCGCGTGTCGAGGCACTTCCTCGTGATCCGTGGATTGATCTAGTATGTCCTCCTTTATTGTTCATGCTTTGCCGAAGGTCATGTGTATGACCGTGGTCTAATTTACCTCTACCTGTGCGATGAGGCGGGGATGGATGATGTTCGGCGTGAGTTGTCATTTTGTCCCGGCCACGTGGTGGTCGGTCAGCTGCTTTGTATAATGGTGGTATGTATTCCGGCGCCTCCTCGTCGAACTGAGGTAGCAATTTACACTTTGGGTAGCTTTTGGTTGGGCGCTCGAGGCCGTACTCTCCGGCTGCTAGGACATCGGTCCATTTATCATTGAGCAGATCTTGGTCAGCTTGGAGCTGCTGCTGCTTCTTTTTTAGGCTCCTTGCAGTGGCACTTAGTTGGCGCTTGAAGCGCTCCTCTTCAAGAGGTTCCTCAGGCATGATGAAATCGTCGGTGCCGAGGCTCACCTCATCATCGGAGAGCGGAAGATAACTTCCATCCTCTGAGTCTTCGTGTGTGGACTGCTTACCAGGGCTAGCCTGCCCATATTCCCGTTCATCTTGTTCATTAGTTGTTTCAATGGGATCTTCATTGTCTTCGGCACCCTCCGGAGTGTTGTCTTCTCCTGTGTCGGTGTTGCTGTCTTTACTGCAGCGTGACTTAGAGCGGCTTCGCTGATGCTGGCACTTGGATTGTATTTCGGAGGGTATATCCTCAGCTGGATCTTCTTTGTCATCGCCGCTATTCTCCTTTGGTGCATCCACCATGTATACATCATATGAGGAACTGGCCGTCCAGCGTCTAGTGAACGGCGGGTTCTGGGCCTCTTCTTCTCCGGCATCGTCATCCATACGTCGATGTCCTCGGAGTCGTAATCAAGTTCGTCGGTCAAATCATCGACTTTGGCTATGAAGTGGGTGGCGAGTGGGAAGCAAAGTTCTCCACAGTCAGCCCCTAGTTTGAGCCGGATATAGTTTGGCTATGAGACCTCCGCCAAGGACAAGTTTTTTAATGAGTTTAGCACATCACCCAAAGGTGAATGCTGGAAGACGTCTGCGGCGCTGAATTTGAAGATCGACAAATGATCAAGCTCGGCGTCCGCGAGCTCACGTGGTTCGGAACTTTCGATCAGATATGAGTCCGGAGTTCCGCTGACAAAAACGTCGTGAGAGGTTAAGTCTATGTGCAACTCCAACACCGTGGAATCTGTGTCCTCCGTAGTGGGGTTGATCCTCCCGTCCTTGGATGGCATAGATTTCTCCGGATCTAGGGCCAGAGCGGTTACAAGAGCAATCTCCTGGATGCAACCAGATGACAGATTTAGGTCAAGATCATCGGGGTGACCGGGAGCGGATACCGCGGTCTCGAATCTGGCGAAGATCAAGTCTCCACGGATGTCCGCAACGTATTTCAAGCTCCCGAATCTGACCTGATGGCCAGGGGTGTAGCTTTCGATCTGCTCCAGATGGCCAAACGAATTGGCCCACAATGCGAAGCCGCCGAATACAAAAATATGTCCGGGGAGGAAAGTTTCTCCTTGGACAACGTCATTATTGACGATTGAAGGGGCCATCAAACCTTTCGGCGACAGCACAGTGGAAATCTCAATGAAAGCACCAATGTCAATGTCAAAACCGGCGGATCTCGAGTAGGGGGGCCCGAACTGTGCGTCTAAGGTCGATGGTAACAGGAGACAAGGGACATGATGTTTACCCAGGTTCGGGCCCTCTCTATGGAGGTAATACCCTACGTCCTGCTTGATTGATATTGATGAATATGTGTATTACAAGAGTTGATCTACCTTGAGATCATAATGGCTAAACCCTAGAGGTCTAGCATGTATGGCTATGATAATCAAGTATCCAATATCCGGACTAAGTCCTCCGGTTTATGTAGACACCGGGAGGATCTAGGGTTACATAAGGTCGGTTACAAAGAAAGGAATCTACATATTCGATGCCAAGCTTGCCTTCCAAGCCAAGGAGAGTCCTATCCGGACACGGGTATAGTCTTCGGTCTTGTATCTTCATAGCCCATCAGTCCGGCCCATGGCTAACAGGCCGGACGCCCGAGGACCCCTTACTCCAGGACTCCCTCACCTGGCCCGAAAGCTTTGCTACCTCCTTTTTCTAGGTGGCATCACGGGCTTCACAGGCTTCCTAGTACCTGACTTCCTCCTCCGCCATCTCCTTCTTGAATGCCACTTGCCCAGCTTTCTCAGCCGGCGACAGCGACATCCACACACAAAGATTGTACTGGCCCCAAAACCAATTCAAAGTTGGGGGGTCTGGGGCAACCTCGTCTGGCGGCGCGTAGGGGTCCTCATCGCTGCTATTTGAGTGAGCGTCCTCGAGGGGCGGCGCTCCTCAATGGTGTCTGGGCAGACCGGCGGTGCCATAGTAGAGATTTGAGAGAGAGAGAGAGAGAGAGAGAGAGAGAGAGGGCGAGCGAGGAAAGGATGTAGATGAGAATGCAGGCGGGACGACGTGAGCAAGGTAGTATTTGTTGTTGACCGGAATCTAGATCGATGAGGACAGTACACACACCGGTTGCCGGAATTTACGAATACTGTAGTTTGAATTATACATGATTCCCGCATCAAAATCCGTGTGTGAATATAATAGCCAAAATCCGTGTGTGAACATAATAGCTGACGGTTTCCAAGTAGAACCGTGTCTGATTAATGATGCCCGCCACTCACCTACCAAATTTCGAGCCGTGAGATAGAGTGCCAATCATATGGGGGCTAGTTGTCTTACAAGATCTTTACATTTTATTTTTTGAACACCAGATATTTACATTGTCTGATGATTTTTTAACTCGCACACAAGTACACAAATATATGATTTTTTTTCAAACTGTTATGGTTAGGCGTTGCATGTAGATGTAGTTCAAATTTGAATTACGGTCATTAAATGGCTAGAAAATCACTTAAATGTCTTTAAAAGGTCAAATGACCGCTAGAATTTTCTAAATTTTCACAGTACAGTTGTAGTAGTGCACGTTAAACATAGAATAAATTTTGAAGGCCGTAAGAGGAAGCTATCTAGTGTTCGTCATCAAACATGCATTGTTCCCTCTCGGAACCACGAGCCTTCTAGTGAGTTGCTCCAGTTTATGAGGGGTGTGTGTCCAAACTTTCGTCACACATGCCAATTTTTTTACCACGTCATCTTGGTGGCATGACATTACATCAAGCAAGGCTTCATGTTTTTCTGATCACTTTTTAATTTTCTAGAATTAAAATGCCATGGCACTCCATGCATGTGCCCATGCCGTGAGACCAATATGTTTACACATTCTTTCTAATTTACTGCATATGAATTAACTCGCACACAAGTACACAAATATGATTTTTCAAACCGTTATGGTTAGGCGTTGCATGTAGATGTAGTTCAAATTTGAATTACGGTCACTAATTGTCTTTAAAAGATCAAATGACCCCTAGAATTTTCCAAAATTTCACATTACAGTTGTAGTAGTGCACGTTACACTTAGAAAAAAATTGAAGGCCGTAAGAGGAAGCTATCTCCTGTTCGTCATCAAACATGCATTGTTCCCTCTTGGAACCACGAGCCTTCTAGTGAGTTGCTCCGGTTTGTGAGGGGTGTGTGTCCAAACTTTCATCAAACATGCCAAATTTTTACCACATCATATTGGTGGCATGACATTACATCAACCAATGTTTCATGTGTTTCTGATATTTTTTTATTTTTTTGGAATTAAAATTCCATGTCACTCCATGCTTAATTGTGTCATAGCCGTTAGGCCAATATGTTTAAAAATTCCTTCCAATTTACTGCACATGGAATTAAATCGCACACAAGTACACAAAATATGAGATTTCAAACTGTTATGGTTAGCTGTTGCATGTACATATAGTTCAAATTTCAATTACGGTCATTAAAAGGTCAAATGACACCTGAAATTTTCCAAAATTTGACATGACAATTGTATTAGTACTAAAAAATTTCTCATACATTTAAAACACCATCTGTTGCCACTTTACTCCAAATTTGTCTTTCACAACTAATAAAAAATTATCTACAACATCACACACAGTTGTTTTCTAGGAACCATTTGCGATGAAAATATATGAGTCTATTTAAGTCTCCCTCCTTAAGCTTCGCCGGCTCGTCTGCTCCAGTGCCGACAACCCCCGAATCCATGAATCCTGATCCCCTTTCCCGCACCCCCTTCTTGCAAAGATGACGCCGTGGAAACGCTTCGTGAAGGCCCGTACGATGGCCGCGTCCCCCCCCCCCC
>NC_041384.1:268037895-268058926 GCF_002162155.2 Triticum dicoccoides
GTCCGGGATCTCATCCGGGACTCCGAACAACATTCGGTAACCACATACAAGCTTCCTTTATAACCCTAGCGTCATCGAACCTTAAGTGTGTAGACCCTACGGGTTCGGGAGACATGCAGACATGACCGAGACGTTCTCCAGTCAATAACCAACAGCGGGATCTGGATACCCATGTCGGCTCCCATATGTTCCACGATGATCTCATCGGATGAACCACGATGTCAAGGACTCAATCGATCCCGTATACAATTCCCTTTGTCTATCGGTATGTTACTTGCCCGAGATTCGATCGTCGGTATCCAATACCTTGTTCAATCTCGTTACCGGCAAGTCACTTTACTCGTTCCGTAACACATCATCCCGTGATCAACTCCTTGGTCACATTGCGCATATGATGATGTCCTACCGAGTGGGCCCAGAGATACCTCTCCGTTTACACGGAGTGACAAATCCCAGTCTCGATCCGCATAAAACAATAGATACTTTCGGAGATGCCTGTAGTGCACCTTTATAGTCACCCAGTTACGTTGTGACGTTTGATACACTCAAAGCACTCCTACGGTATCCAGGAGTTACACGATCTCATGGTCGAAGGAAGAGATACTTGACATTGGCAAAGCTCTAGCAAATGAACTACACGATCTTTTGTGCTAGTCTTAGGATTGGGTCTTGTCCATCACATCATTCTCCTAATGATGTGATCCCGTTATCAACGACATCCAATGTCCATAGCCAGGAAACCATGACTATCTGTTGATCACAACGAGCTAGTCAACTAGAGGCTCACTAGGGACATATTGTGGTCTATGTATTCACACGTGTATTACGATTTCCGGATAATACAGTTATAGCATGAATAAAAGACAATTATCATGAACAAGGAAATATAATAATAATACTTTTATTATTGCCTCTAGGGCATATTTCCAACAAGAACTTGAGGGAATATTTGTTCTGCCTTTAGCTCCTCGTTGGGTTCGACACTCTTACTTATCGAAAACTGTTGCGATCCCCTATACTTGTGGGTTATCATTCGTCCCTCGCCCTTGGTACCGACGTTGCCGACATAATTGATAGGCTATCCTCTGACATGACTTGTTATCATGACTGTGCAAAATATCACCGCCCTACTTTTAACCCACATGGTGGGCCCATAACCCACAGTTCCACAGGATCAAAACCTGACTCTCCTGTACACCCCTTGTTTCCATAGTTATCCCTCACGCATGGCCTCGTATGTAATTCATGAGCCACCTTCCGGGGGATCATCAACTCTGGTATCAAACACAATACTTATCCCCGTTGCTTTGAACCTCTTTCACGCCCTGTTTCAAGCATCGAGCGATTGCCTAACTGCTCGAAACTTCTCATGATACCTTCTTACTTTGCTCTCATATTTTCTGAAGTTACAATTCGAGAGTTACTTTCCACCACGTTCCTTGATGCTGTCTACCAGATAAGAGGCCTTGTAGAGGACCATTCTTCCGCAGTTGCCCCTTGTCCTTTCATAAGTGCGATAAAGATTCCTGAAGTAAGGATGACTACTTCATCATGATGACCTGATGCGGGGAAATGAAGACATCAACAAAAGGGATTAACTTCTTCGAGAAGAGCAACCAAGACCAAGAAGACTCGTTAGAATTTCGTAACCAGAACCTTCCTCCATTACCCCGCCTCTTAAATCTCAGGACGAGATTTCTTGTAGTTGAGGAGAATTGTGACGCCTGGATAATTAAGCTACAGTAATCCTCTGCTAATGAGGCCACGTCACCACCGTTACTGTTGCTAATCCTCACTTTGACCCAAACCAATTTCAAGTTCAAATTAAAATAAAGTCAAATTGTTATTTCTTCAAACGGTAAAGCAAAAAATGTTCGATGGTTTGCAAATAATTCACTAACTAATTATCAGGGTGAAACCAAGATTAATAAAATGTTTAATTGCCCTAAAGCAACTAAAATAGGGGCCAAGTCTTTACTAAAATGCCTTTTCAAAATTATAGAAATTCCAAACTATTTTATTTAAACTCCAAGACTTTTAGTGGCAACACTAGATGATGCATAGTATTTGATTTGACTAATTGTTTTTTTCTCAAAAGCCTTTTGGTGGTTCACTAATAGAAACAGTAGCTAAAATAAAACAGAAAAATGTAATGAACAAAAGACCTGCCTAACTAATGTGCATCTGGGCCCTAGTGGCCATAGAGCACTATAGGCCCAGCCCACTTCCCCACTCATCTCCTTCCTGCTACAGGGAGGCGGGTGGGATTGTGGCAGGCATCCGTGGCGCGTCGGCCACATGTCGGCCATCCCCCGGCCCCCTAGAGTACAAGGGCGCCCCTCGATCCCCTGCAACCCTAGACCACCTCACTTTACCCCACTCTCGCTCTCTCTCTCTCTCTCTCGACTTCGGCGGCACCTGAAACAACCATCGCCAAGGCCGACCTCGTTTGCTCGCTCCTCGTCCTTCTCGTGCCGCGAGCATATGTCCGGGAGCTCCGTCGTCGTCTACCACCTCGACTGCACCTGCTGGATTGGCGTGGGAAGCCACAACGCCGCCGCCCTCGAGCTCCTCTTCTCCGTCACAGATGCAAGTGCTCGCCATTGATCTCCACCGTTGGCGCGTCTCCGTCGATTCCGTCATCTTCTGCTATTCCGAGCCCACGGCGAGCCTTCTCGAGCTTCGCTATAAGCCCCGTGCTATTTGCCTTTGCCTTGCCCCTTCGAATTAACGTCGTAGCTGTCCGTTCTCGTCGAGGCCGCCGTGCCTGGAGGCTCGCGCTCCCAGCCCGCGGTCGCGCCTGCGCCACCCTCCCTGGGCCACTTTGGCTACACTCGTTGGTGCCTGGCCGCGTCCCGCAGCCGCCCGCTACCTGCTCGCACGCCCCGGCCCTGCCCGCGTCGACGCTGCTCACCGCCCACTGTCGCGCCCACCGTGCCGACCATGCCTGGCCCGCTTACCCCCGCTGTCGATCCCCTTCGCACCCACCAGCCCCGCCAAGCCCCTCCTCACCCATGCCGTCGTGCCGCTTCACTGGGACCGTGCTAGGCCCGCTCCCCGCCGCGCTGCTGCTCCCTGCCCGCGCCCTCCGGCCCGCTCCCAACCGTCTCGCTGCGCGCCGCTCGCTCCAGGTCGTGACGCCATCGCTGCTTGCCTGCAGCGCCTGCCCTGCGCGTCCCACCGGCATCGGCACCGTCCTCCGCCGGAGCCGCCCCGTTGCCGTCCGGCCCCCGTCCCCTGCGCCTGACCGTGGCCGCTGGCCCTCCTCTGCGAGGCCGTGCGTAGTGCCTAGCCAGGAGGCCGGTTGGCCACTGCCATGTGGGACCCGTCCAAAAAAAGAGGTTAAAGAAAAGCAGAGGATATAAATAATTAATTAATTAGTTAGTTAATTAGTAATTTAATTAGTTAACTTAATTAACTAAAACCTAATTAGTCTAAGACAAACTGTTAACTTAAGTCAACTAGACAATGACAGTGGGGTCCCACCCCCTGTTGACCAGTCAAAGTTTGAATGATCAACTAGGACCCATGGACCCACTTGTCACGCACTCACGGAAGTATTCCCTGGGTACACTTAGCTTTTTTATATTTTAATTTCGAATTAAAATAAATTCAGAAAATGAATAAAACTTAGAAAATTAATATAAAATAAACCATTCGTCGGATAAAAATACTTTGTACATGAAAATTGCTCAGAACGACGAGACGAATCCGGATACGCAACCCGTTCGTCCGCCACGCATCCCTAGCATAGCAAACACACAATTTCCCCCTTCGATTCATCTGTCAAAAACGCGAAACACCGGGGATATTTTCCCGGATGTTTCCCCCCTTCACCGGTATCACCTCATACCGCGTTAGGTCACCCCTAGCACAACGTATTGCCGCGTCTTGCTTGTGTTACATTTGATTGCTCTGTTATTTATTGTGTTCCTGCTCTGTTACTCCTTTCTGGTAGACTCCGAGACCGCTGCCGATGTCCGTGTGTTCGACTACATCGAAGATGACCCCTCCTTCTTGCTAGAGCAACCAAGCAAGCCCCCCCCCCCTTGATCACCAGATATCGCCTACTCTCCTCTATATTGCTTGCATTAGAGTAGTGTAGCATGTTACTGCTTTCCGTTAATCCTATCCTGATGCATAGCCTATCATTGTTGCTACCGTTGTTGATACCTTACCTACAATCCTAAATACTTAGTATAGGATGCTAGTATTCCATATGTGGCCCTACATTCTTGTCTGTCTGCCATGCTATACTATCGGGCCGTGATCACTAGGGAGGTGAACATGAGTATATACATACATTTATACATACTATACAGGTGGTGACTAAAGTCGGGTCAGCTCGTTGAGTACCCGCAAGTGATCCCGATGTTGGGGGCTGAAGGGGCAGGTGGTTCCACCTATGTAGTGGTGGGCCTAGGTTCCCGACGGCCCCCGACTGTTACTCTGAGGCGGAGCGACAGGGCAGGCGGAGACCACCTAGGAGAGAGGTGGGCCTGGCCCTGGTCGGCATTCGCGGTTACTTCAAAATAACACGCTTAACGAGATCTGGGTATTTGATCTGAGTCTGGCTACTGGCCTATACGCACTAACCAACTACGCGGGGACAGTTATGGGCACTCGACGTCGTGGTATCAACCGAAACCTTCGTGACGTCAGCGACTGAGCGGCACGCGCCGGGTTGGACTGGAACGCCTGCTCTTGTATAAGGCAGGCTAGGTCTGCTCACCGGCTGCGTTCGCAACGTGCAGGTGTGCAATGGGCGATGGGCCCAGACCCCTACGCCATAGGATTTAGATCGGTGTGCTGACCTCTCTGTTGTGCCTAGGTGGGGCTGCGACGTGTTGATCTTCCGAGGCCGGGCATGACACATAAAAGTGTGTCCGGGCAAAGGGGATCGAGCGTGCTGGGAAATGTGGTGCACCCCTGCAGGGAAGTTTATCTATTCGAATAGCCGTGTCCCTCGGTAAAAGGACGACCTGGGGTTGTACCTTGACCTTATGACAACTAGGACCGGATACTTAATAAAACACACCCTTCCAAGTGCCAGATACAACTGGTGATCGCTCTCTCACAGGGCGACGAGGGGAGGATCACCGGGTAGGGTTATGCTGTGGGATGTTACTTGGTGAACTTACCATCTACTCTCTTCTTCTACTGCAAGATGGAGGTTACCAGAAGCGTAGTCTTCGATAGGACTAGCTATCCTCCTCTTATTCCGGCATTCTGCAGTTCAGTCCACATATGTTATCCCTTTTCCATTTGATACCAATGCATGCATATTAGTGTAGCTCCTTGCTTGCGAGTACTTTGGATGAGTACTCACGGTTGCTTTGCTCCCCCTTTCCCCCTTTCTATACTCGATTGCTGCGACCAGATGATGGAGTCCAGGAGCCAGACACCACCGTCAATGACGACTGCTACTACTCGAGAGGTGCCTACTACTACGTGCAGGCCGCTGACGACGACCAGGAGTAGTTTAGGAGGATCTCAGGCAGGAGGCCTGCGTCTCTTTTGATTTGTATCCCAGTTTGTCCTAGCCTTCTTAAGGCAAACTTGTTTAACTGATGTATGTACTCAGATATTTTTGTTTCCACTATCTCGTCTATGATCGAGCTCTTATATTCGAGCCCTCGAGGCCCCTGGCTTGTAATATGATGCTCGTATGACTTATTTTATTTGTAGAGTTGTGTTGTGATATCTTCTTGTGAGTCCCTGATCTTGATCGTACATGTTTGCGTGTATGATTAGTGTACGGTCAAATTGGGGGTGTCACAATATGAGAACTTATAGGCCGGAAATTATGCCAAAACAGAGCATCAAGGGGCCCACAAGCTTGCTTGGGCTTGTGACCCACTCACGTGTCTTCTCATCTCTCCCGAAGTTTCTATGGTCTCTTATGTTTCAGAAAAAATCACCATAAAGTTTGATCGTGTTTGGACTTCTGCAGGTATGATTTATCTGCGAAACAAAAAAATAGGAACTGACACTGGGTACTAAATTAATAGGTTAATCCATAACAATAATATAAAATAGCATATAAAGCATATAAAAATGATAATATAATAGTATTAGCAATAAAAATTATAGATATGTTGGAGGTGTATCAACGACCTCCTCCTCTACCTGTTCTTGGTGCAAAAATAAACGGACCCCATTCAAACTTGGTTTCATCATGCTCTCTCGAAACACACTCCACGCACCCCCAATTTAACTGACAGTTACTCAAACTAGGTACTTCTTCGTTTCTCCCCCTTTATGAATTCCTACAACCCTTGGCCTAATTTTCTCCATCTCCATGAGCCTATTGGTCTCCTCCTGTTCCATGTCTCTACCGCCCGATCTTTCCTGCGATCCCATCATGATCGTGCATCACAAACAATCAAACCCCCTGAAACCCTAGCCCCCGACAACTCACAATCAAGGCTAGGAAGACACACAGAGGTGTCCCCTAGATCAGCCTGAGAAGGAGTGGAGGGTAGGTGAGGGAAGTGGGTTGTAGCCGAGCGGCGAAACGCCAGAACAAAGGGACTCGGGACGGCGGCGATGTCGAAGGACTAGAAAACCCTAGTGGCCAAAGACATTTTTTTGCGGGTAAGTGGCCAGAGACATTAAACACTGCAACACTACTTTTGTTGAATATATACTTTGAATTTATTTTTTAAATAATTTTTGATCTATTTATCTTTAATCATGACAGTATTACTAAACAGTAAAAGGCAGCTAGCTACGGCCTCACACACTGATTAGGTGTCTTAAGCCGTTCGATTACACCAATGGGCGGAGTAGATCTCCTAGGTCCTTCCGCACTGCTTAACTTCGCGCCAGCTAGCAGGCCCACGTGACTGGGCTGCTACTCCACAGACCAATCTGGGCATCTTCTTATGAACTGGGCCAACACCCACTATGGGCCGCCACGAGGGGAAAGCTTTCGTTTAGTAGGCCTAGCATGTACCCTTCAAAAAAAGGTAGGCCTACATGTTTCTCGTTATCGGCACACCATTGCAGGACAGCGGAGGAGCTCATCCACGCCCGCGCCGCACGTCAGTATGATGTCACCATCCACTAACTGCAACGTCATCCACCGTAATTGCGCCCCTTGCTCTTCCAACCCTCTCACAGCGTGCCTCACGAAACCTAACTAAGGCGACGGCGGTGGCGGATGAGCGGATGTCATCCAAATAAATACGTTAAGCTGGCGATGACGAGGTATATGACAAGACGAAAAGCTTCGTGGCGAGGGATGCCGGAAGGAGGCGAGAGGAGTGTGGGTAGTGGGTGAGAACGGCTGCATATAATTCTCTCTCGCGCTGCGCTCCGCAACTCGCAGAAAACGTCATTCAGTTCCCGGATACCCTGCTCTTCGCCCCTGATGGACACCATAAATTCGAAGTTATGATGCAGCCTGCAGTTCCTGTCCTGCTCCCCGCGACACACCTCCTCATCTTGATCCACAACCATTGGTACGGTAGAACCTCTTCTAACCATTGTTGTTTTTTCATGTATGCTCTCAGTCAGTCTAAGCATGTAAATTGAAGCATTGTCTTATTTTCCACACGTATCCAATTTTCCTAACCATGCAGAAGATTAATGAGGAACTTCATGATGATAAAATTGACAGAATATCCTATTGATGCGAAGCACGAAGTCACATGCACATGCACATTGAAGTAGACTTAAAAACTCATATGACTTGACAAAGTAACCTACCCTGGGTCTCTCCCAATGTTCTAATTTAAGTTGTGAGGTGAACTGACAAAGTATGCCTTTTAATTATACATCAATTCTGGCAGAAACTACATGTATTTCAACTTTGTAGTCATGAAGAAGTTCGTCGTTGATGAAAATATGAACTTATTAGGATGCTTACTTGACGAATGCAAATAATTAATATTTTGCAGACCATATATATCATCTGCCTCATTGGTTCCACAAAGTATTTTTTTTCAATAAGTTATCCTTGCAATATAATTAGTTTGCATCTTTAGCTTGTGATCCTCTTCACCATCATACATATTCTATATACTAGATTCATGGAAGTTGGCATAATGGCATGTGTTTCCTTCTCCTCGCCCACGACTATACCTCTCTTGGAGAGCATCATGCTACCAACGCCAATTACCACTGGCCAGGCTCCACCGTAATCTTCCCATGTTGGATGACCAAGTGCTACACACTTCCCTTTGGCGATGGCACCGCGGATGAGTGGATGTCATCCAAATAAATAAAGCTGGCGACAACGAGGTATATGACAAGACGAAAAGCTTCATAGCGAGGGATGCCGGAAGGAGGCGAGAGGAGTGTGGGTAGTGGGTGAGAACGGCTGCATATAATTCTCTCTCGCGCTGCGCTCCGCAACTCGTAGAAAACGTCATTCAGTTCCAGGATACCCAGCTCTTCGCCCCTGGTGGACACCATAAATTCGAAGTTGTGCTGCAGCCTGCAGTTCCTGTCCTGCTCCCCGCGACACACCTCCTCATCTTGATCCACAACCATTGTTACGGTAGAACCTCTTCTAACCATTGTTGTTTTTTCATGTATGCTCTGAGTCAGTCTAAGCATGTAAATTAAAGCATTGTCTTATTTTCCACACGTATCCAATTTGCCTAACCATGCAGAAGATTAATGAGGAACTTCATGATGGTAAAATTAACATAATATCATATTGATGCGAAGCACGAAGTCACAGGCACATGCACATTGAAGTAGACTTAAAAACTCATATGACTTGACAAAGTAACCTACCCTGGGTCTCTCCCAATGTTCTAATTTAAGTTGTGAGATGAACTGACAAAGTATGCCTTTTAATTATACATCAATTCTGGCAGAAACTGCATGTATTTCAACTTTGTAGTCATGAAGAAGTTCGCCGTTGATGAAAATATGAACTCATTATGATGCTTACTTGAAGAATGCAAATAATTAATATTTTGCAGACCATATATATCATCTACCTTATTGGTTCCACAAAGTATTTTTTTCAATAAGTTATCCTTGCAATATAATTAGTTTGCATCTTTAGTTTGTGATCCTCTTCACCATCATACATATTCTATATACTAGATTCATGGAAGTTGGCATAATGGCATGTGTTTCCTTCTCCTCGCCCACGACTATACCTCTCTTGGAGAGCATCATGCTACCAGCGCCAGTTACCACCGGCCAGGCTCCACCGTAATCTTCCCATGTTGGATGACCAAGTGCTACATACTTCCCTTTGGCGATGGCACCACGGATGAGCGGATGTCATCCAAATAAATACGTTAAGCTGGCGACGACGAGGTATATGACAAGATGAAAAGCTTCGTAGCGAGGGATGCCAGAAGGAGGCGAGAGGAGTGTGGGTAGTGGGTGAGAACGGCTGCATATAATTCTCTCTCGCGCTGCGCTCCGCAACTCGCAGAAAACGTCATTCAGTTCCCGGATAAACTACTCTTCGCCACTGATGGACACCATAAATTCGAAGTTGTGCTGCAGCCTGCAGTTCCTGTCCTGCTCCCCGCGACACACCTCCTCATCTTGATCCACAACCATTGGTACGGTAGAACCTCTTCTAACCATTGTTGTTTTTTCATGTATGCTCTGAGTCAGTCTAAGCATGTAAATTAAAGCATTGTCTTATTTTCCACACGTATCCAATTTGCCTAACCATGCAGAAGATTAATGAGGAACTTCATGATGGTAAAATTAACAGAATATCCTATTGATGCGAAGCACGAAGTCACAGGCACATGCACATTGAAGTAGACTTAAAAACTCATATGACTTGACAAAGTAACCTACCCTGGGTCTCTCCCAATGTTCTAATTTAAGTTGTGAGGTGAACTGACAAAGTATGCCTTTTAATTATACATCAATTCTGGCAGAAACTGCATGTATTTCAACTTTGTAGTCATGAAGAAGTTCGCCGTTGATGAAAATATGAACTCATTATGATGCTTACTTGAAGAATGCAAATAATTAATATTTTGCAGACCATATATATCACCTACCTCATTGGTTCCACAAAGTATTTTTTTCAATAAGTTATCCTTGCAATATAATTAGTTTGCATCTTTAGTTTGTGATCCTCTTCACCATCATACATATTCTATATACTAGATTCATGGAAGTTGGCATAATGGCATGTGTTTCCTTCTCCTCGCCCACGACTATACCTCTCTTGGAGAGCATCATGCTACCAGCGCCAGTTACCACCGGCCAGGCTCCACCGTAATCTTCCCATGTTGGATGACCAAGTGCTACACACTTCCCTTTGGCGATGGCACCACGGATGAGCGGATGTCATCCAAATAAATACGTTAAGCTGGCGACGACGAGGTATATGACAAGATGAAAAGCTTCGTAGCGAGGGATGCCAGAAGGAGGCGAGAGGAGTGTGGGTAGTGGGTGAGAACGGCTGCATATAATTCTCTCTCGCGCTGCGCTCCGCAACTCGCAGAAAACGTCATTCAGTTCCCGGATACCCTGCTCTTCGCCCCTGATGGACACCATAAATTCGAAGTTGTGCTCCAGCCTGCAGTTCCTGTCCTGCTCCCCGCAACACACCTCCTCATCTTGATCCACAACCATTGGTACGGTAGAACCTCTTCTAACCATTGTTGTTTTTTCATGTATGCTCTCAGTCAGTCTAAGCATGTAAATTGAAGCATTGTCTTATTTTCCACACATATGCAATTTGCCTAACCATGCAGAAGATTAACAAGGAACTTCATGATGGTAAAATTAACAGAATATCCTATTGATGCGAAACACGAAGTCACAGGCACATGCGCATTGAAGTAGACTTAAAAACTCATATGACTTGACAAAGTAACCTACCCTGGGTCTCTCTCAATGTTCTAATTTAAGTTATGAGGTGAACTGACAAAGTATGCCTTTTAATTATACATCAATTCTGACAGAAACTACATGTATTTCAACTTTGTAGTCATGAAGAAGTTCGCCGTTGATGAAAATATGAACTCATTATGATGCTTACTTGAAGAATGCAAATAATTAATATTTTGCAGACCATATATATCATCTACCTCGTTGGTTCCACAAAGTATTTTTTTAAATAAGTTATCCTTGTAATATAATTAGTTTGCATCTTTAGCTTGTGATCCTCTTCACCATCATACATATTCTATATACTAGATTCATGGAAGTTGGCATAATGGCATGTGTTTCCTTCTCCTCGCCCACGACTATACCTCTCTTGGAGAGCATCATGCTACTAGTGCCAGTTACCACTGGTCAGGCTCCACCGTAATCTTCCCATGTTGGATGACCAAGTGCTACACACTTCCCTTTGGCGATGGCACCGCGGATGAGCGGATGTCATCCAAATAAATACGTTAAGCTGGCGACAACGAGGTATTTGACAAGACGAAAAGCTTCGTAGCGAGGGATGCCGGAAGGAGGCGAGAGGAGTGTGGGTAGTGGGTGAGAACGGTTGCATATAATTCTCTCTCGCGCTGCGCTCCGCAACTCGTAGAAAACGTCATTCAGTTGCTGGATACCCTGCTCTTCGCCCCTGATGAACACCATAAATTCGAAGTTGTGCTGCAGCCTGCAGTTCCTGTCCTGCTCCCCGCGACACACCTCCTCATCTTGATCCACAACCATTGGTACGGTAGAACCTCTTCTAACCATTGTTTTTTTTTCATGTATGCTCTCAGTCAGTCTAAGCATGTAAATTGAAGCATTGTCTTATTTTCCACATGTATCCAGTTTGCCTAACCATGCAGAAGATTAATGAGGAACTTCATGATGATAAAATTGACAGAATATCCTATTGATGCGAAGCACGAAGTCACAGACACATGCGCATTGAAGTAGACTTAAAAACTCATATGACTTAAAAAAGTAACCTACCCTGGGTCTCTCCCAATGTTCTAATTTAAGTTGTGAGGTGAACTGACAAAGTATGCCTTTTAATTATACATCAATTCTAGCAGAAACTACATGTATTTCAACTTTGTAGTCATGAAGAAGTTTGCCGTTGATGAAAATATGAACTTAATAGGATGCTTACTTAAAGAATACAAATAATTAATATTTTGCAGACCATATATATCATCTACGTCATTGTTTCCACAAAGTATTTTTTTCCAATAAGTTATCCTTGCAATATAATTAGTTTGCATCTTTAGCTTGTGATCCTCTTCACCATCATACATATTCTATATACTAGATTCATGGAAGTTGGCATAATGGCATGTGTTCCCCTCTCCTCGCCCACGACTATACCTCTCTTGGAGAGCATCATGCTACCAACGCTAGTTACCACTGGCCAGGCTCCACCGTAATCTTCTCATGTTGGATGACCAAGTGCTACACACTTCCCTTTGATGATGGCACCGCGGATGAGCGGATGTCATCCAAATAAATACGTTAAGCTGGCGACGACGAGGTATATGACAAGACGGAAAGCTTCATAGCGAGGGATGTCGGAAGGAGGCGAGAGGAGTGTGGGTAGTGGGTGAGAACGGCTGCATATAATTCTCTCTCGCGCTGCGCTCCGCAACTCGCAGAAAACGTCATTCAGTTCCTGGATACCCTGCTCTTCGCCCCTGATGGACACCATAAATTCGAAGTTGTGCTGCAGCCTGCAGTTCCTGTCCTGCTCCCCGCGACACACCTCCTCATCTTGATCCACAACCATTGGTACGGCAGAACCTCTTCTAACCATTGTTGTTTTTTCATGTATGCTCTCAGTCAGTCTAAGCATGTAAATTGAAGCATTGTCTTATTTTCCACATGTATCCAATTTGCCTAACCATGCAGAAGATTAATGAGGAACTTCATGATGATAAAATTGACAGAATATCCTGTTGATGGGGAGCACGAAGTCACAAGCACATGCGCATTGAAGTAGACTTAAAAACTCATATGACTTGACAAAGTAACCTACCCTGGGTCTCCCTATGTTCTCATTTAAGTTGTGAGGTGAACTGACAAAGTATGCCTTTTAATTATACATCAATTCTGGCAGATACTACATGTATTTCAACTTTGTAGTCATAAAAAAGTTCGCCGGTGATGAAAATATGAACTTATTAGGATGCTTACTTGAAGAATGCAAATAATTAATATTTTGCAGACTATATATATCATCTACCTCATTGGTTTCACAAAGTATTTTTTTTCAATAAGTTATCCTTGCAATATAATTAGTTTGCGTCTTTAGCTTGTGATCCTCTTCACTATCATACATATTCTATATACTAGATTTATGGAAGTTGGCATAATGGCATGTGTTTCCTTCTCCTCGCCCACGACTATACCTTTTTTGGAGAGCATCATGCTACCAGCGCCAGTTACCACTGGCCAGGCTCTATCGTAATCTTCCCCTGTTGGATGACCAAATGCTACACACTTCCCTTTGGCGATGGCACCGGCCTAGTAACATCCACATTTTTCAAGCATTTATGTACTACTACAATGTATTAGCAAGACTTAGTTCAAGTATTAATCGATCTCTACTATTTTTTCGTGAATATGTATGTTTGTTTTTTCAATCTCATATCCTAAACATGAATGAATGTTGAACTTTCAGCAAACTTTAATCTATTCACATCTTCTCATATATATATTTCTAGCAGCCATGCATCAAGATGACAAGCGGGGCGAAAGCTTGTTGTGAGGAAGATAGGTTGCTAGATGGTCATGTTAACACGCACCCAATCTTCTCTTCCACACTTCTTCACTGCAAACTGGTTAAATTTCTCTTCTTTGATAACTTAATGATATATTGGTCAATTTATACAAAAATGATATCTCATGTTTTGCACATTCACTTACTTTATGAAGTTCTTATCAATCTAACAAAAATTGACGGGCGCAGCAACGCGCGCTTTCATGATCTAGTAGCAAACATAAAAAACAATAGAAGTTACATAAAAACACGTCAATTTCCATAATCCTAAGGGTACAACCGCAAGAACGATTACTTCGCCACGCGGAATGCGAGTGTGTGACTAATTCCTGAGGTCTGCCTCTCCTTTCCTAACCCGCGTCGCTAATTCTCGTCGCGAACTTCTCGCCGGAGGAGCAGAGGAGCTCACAAGAGAAGGCCATGGGGCCACCGCAGCCAGCCAAGGGCATCATCAGCATCGAGGCCTGCGCGCGGCCGATCGCCGTCGACCACCGCATCAGCCTTCCCTACTACTTCCGCATCGCGGGCACCCTCCTCCGCCAGGTCAAACCCTAACCATCTTCGAAATCTCTCGCTCGGAATTCCTACCGCCACTATAGATCTGGCCTTTTGGGGCTGAAATTTAGCTTCTAGCTGTTCTTTCGCAATTCGCGGTAGTTTTCTTGTTCTGTTAACGCGCGGTGTGGTGAATTTGGTCTGTAGTACGTAATTAACGTCAGTGCTACCGTGTTTTTGTTCCAGACGGTGCTAAAATGTTGTGCTTTTATGTGGTGCGCAGGCCAAGATATATCGAGATGAGAAGAACATCCTCGACCTGTATGTCATCCTCCTGAGATATACGAGGTTGGCTGAACGTTGATTGATTCATCCTGATATTCGCTTCTTACTATTGTGATGATGATGATCAGTTAACATCTGACTCTGACCGGCTGCAGCTTGCTGTGTGAGACCATCCCCAAGCACCGTGACTACCCCGTATTCAAGTTGAGGGAAGCAGAGTTCGTCAGAAACGCCAACTCCTCTGTAATTCCTCTTACGCGCTCACTAACTACTGTATTTATGTTATCAAACATTTAAAGTATTAGTTTTCATGATCACATAGCACATCTTGAGCCTTATATGTATAATATATGATGTAGAATTTACAGTTCCGATTGGTCATGTTGACTAATCTACCCTCCCCCTCCCCGTGCGCTTGTTTGTCTGATTGACTGTTTTGTTGTAGACACTCATTGATGTTGTCAATGAGCTTGAGTCTCTGAAGCCAGTTGTGAAGCGGCAGCTCGTTGAACATAACAGAAGGGGTAGCCCGGAAGCTAATGGTCTGAATGGAACCCATGCTGCAAGTTTAAGGACGGAGAAGCATCCTCCAACCACATATTCCACACAGGTAATATGGGATTGTGCAACATTTCGTAGTTTGCAATCATTTTGTGGAAAACGAGTTATGTACTGTCAGTTTGCCAGGTGTTCTTTCTGGCTATTCTTTCTCATTCCTTCCCTTCTCCAGCCATTTGTAGGTTCATTGCAAAAATTCTACCCAGACGGGAGGCATCACGTGGCATCACGGACAAGTATCCAAACTGATAGGCAGATCCGCAAACAGTATGTGTATCTTCTGTTCATATTTGTGTGTATGATATGCTGTGTTTCATTTGGCTGAAGTAAAAGTAGTGCCTGAGTGATTTCCAGATTGAACGGTTGTCCACCAATTATGAAAGAGGAAGGCTAGTTGACATGTTTGATAGCTAACCTAAACCACTCTGGTAACTTGATCAATTTCTTAAGCCAAAAAGTTAGGTTTAAAGGGTACACTTCATAAGCAACACAGTAACTTAATCCAGATGATAAGTGCCACACGTGTGGCACGAAGCACTCCGGCCCTGATGTTTTTACAACTAAAGTTGCCATCCGAAAAAAAACGTAAAAAAAAACTGAAATTTGCCATCTGAAAAGAGAGTTGCCATCCTCGCGTCACTAAACTTGCCATAAAAAACGTTCGGAGTTGCCATGTGTTCGTGCCACACGTTTGGCACTTATCGGGGTCCTAACTTAATTATGGGACCGCATGCTTTCCTGCATTTGAGTCAGGTCAATTATCAGTCTTTCTCTGACTAGTCGGTTGAATTAGGAGATTTCAGAGATCTAGCTCTGGTTTATGAGTTCTTTTTATTAATACAAGAACATAGTTTTTTCATGGCAGAGTTTAGTCGTGTTTATCAATTTGTCTGGCTGTCCTACAGTTTTATAAGTGGATATTTGAAGTTTGGCACCACATTAATTGTTTCTGGTGATTGGTCATTCTACACTGTACACATTTCGGAGTTGTTAAGCAGAGAAACATCATCCTCTAGCAAGGGGCAAAAGGTTGAATGTGAAGAGCCAACATCATTCCTCCAGAAATGCTGACGCATAGCAGAAGATTAAAGCGTGCTGATAATGTCAAGAGAGAACGGGGTAGACCAAACTTGACATGGGAGGAGTCCGTAAAGAGAGACCTGAAGGACTGGAAAATCCACGTGCCAGAACTATGACTAAGTTTCGAGATCTTATAGGTTCCAACTCTAGCCTACCCCAATTTGTTTGGGACTGAAAGGATGAATTGCTGCTTCTCTTCTAGTTGCATGCATGTGACTTGATATTTTCATAGTCTCTGTTTGCTCCTTTATACGATGCGCTTTTTTTAGACAAAAAATTCCATTACTTTGCCTGACATCCACAGTCATTTAGTGTTATAGATTTGTTGTTGGAATACTTTTTATCGGTGTACTAAGCTAGACTCTTTTCACTTTCTGGCTAAATTATTCAGATTTGTAAATCTGCCTTTTCCGAAAGAAGAGACACTGGCTAGACATTCAATATTAGGGCCTAATGGGCTTCATGGACAATGGAATGGGCCTGTTGCTGCAGTCAAGGCATGTTTGCTTTCGTTACATTTCCCCCAACATGTTTGCATGAGAATTTGATCATGGGCAACCATTATCTTACAAATTTATTTCTGCTTAATGCAGGTCCAATATCCATGCAATCTTGAATTTACACAAAGTGATATGACAAGGTGAGATTTGAGATAGTTTCAGCATAATATCTCTAATACAAATTCTGTTTTTTTGTCTCATTTTTTCTTACCTTGCGCAAAGTTTCGTTCAGTTTTAAAAATGGTGTGCTCTTTCTTTTTTGAAAGCCGCCCTAAGGCCGTGCTTGGATTGGTTGTAATTAAATACGGAGGTGTATGTTTTACACCTGTATCTTACCGGCTGCTTAGCAAATCTCGAACGGAAATAAAACGATGAGCTGAGACCCGTATTCTTTACAGGTGTATTTCAAAAGAACACGACGATCCAAACAGGGCCTCATTGGTCTTTCTACTCTGTTTGAGACCTGGAAGCCTATTGAGATTCATGTATGCATTGAACTATTTTGAGTGGAATCCACTGAACAAACATAAATAATTTAACTATCTCATTGCCTCCAAATTGTTTTAATTGTATGGACTAGATTTAGAAAGAAAGCGGGATTTGACTAGACAAATTCAATGAAGCTAATACAATATTTGAGTAGAAGAGAGATTAGAAGAGTAAACCAAACATATGTATAATTTATATGGAAATTAGTCTGCTCAGTGTGACATTATCACTCTGTTGCTTCTGCAGTCTAGTGCCGGCTATGTTGAACCAAGATGGTCTGCATGGTCCCAGTACCACATATCCTGATAGCACTACAAAAGATAACGATGATATGCAATCTGTTCTATCTCTTGATGATGGTCGATGGTCTGCACCAGCAGAAGAATGCACCTCTACACCTTCTGCTAGTCTGGAGGGAGAATTGTCCCAGTTGAATATCAGACAGCCTTCACCCCCGCCAGTCCTGGCAGAAGTACATCCTGATCGCGCACCCGCAATTTCTCCATCAAGAGTTGGTGATCCAACACAAGGACTTGCTATATCAGAAACCGGTCGTTATCATAACTTGCATGTTGTAAGTTCAAATTACACCCGATTCCATTTGAAATGATATATTGCTCTGTATTTGTTTGTAACTTATGTATTCCTATACAGTTATCTTGACTGATGATTTCAACTTTGTTAGCCGGTGAAGTTGATGGAGTGTTTTCTAAGGGTTGCTGAGGCGAACACTAAAAGAAGTTTAGAAACTTGTGGGGTTCTTGCTGGTACCCTGGTATGTATGTTATTCCGGAAATGAGAACAGTTATTTTGCTCGACTACTGACATCACATTGTATTTTTCATGTAGAAAAAGAGAACTTTTCATATTACAACCTTAATAATTCCAAAGCAGAAATCTACATCTGATTCGGTAAGTTGTTCTTGTATCTTTCGTTGACTAGGTTGTTTACTGTATTAATAATACATTGCTTTCTTTTTTGACAGTGTGAAGCTACAAATGAAGAAGAACTATTTGAAGTTCAGGACAAGGGCTCACTATTCACCCTTGGTTGGATTCATGTAAGTTCAGTTTAAAGAATTTTATGCACCATTGATGCTGTTTGTTGTTTGCTCAAGCCAATAAGGTATATGTAATCTGTTAACAATGTATTTAAAGATATATCAATTAATACATTTTCTTTAGTTCTTTGTCTTCATAATTCATAACTGAAGAAACTCTGTTTAAAACCTTTGTTTTTACAAAGCTGGATACTATGCTATCAAACCCTTTTGCTTGAATTGGCGTGCCACTTTTATTTTGAGAATCTCGCTGATATGCTTACAATTGTCACCTTGAAATCGACATTTGTCCATGTAATTACGTGTATTACATGATTTAGATCCATGTTGCCTAATTGTGGACAATGCTTCATGCACTTCCCATACACAATGGAAGGTGGTGCGGTGCCACAAGGGCATCTTCCATAGTTGATAGGTGAAATCATGGTTTTGCAACTAGATCTGTATGTATATGTATTGCTTTCTTGCAATGTTGTGTTATGTTTTTGCCGCGGTAAAGCTGTTGCCTTGTGACCATGAGGTCACGGGTTGAGTCCTGGAAACAGCCTATTGCAGGAATTGTAGGGAAAGGCTGCGTATTACAGACCCAAAGCGGCCGGACCCTTCCCCGGACCCTGCGCAAGCGGGAGCTACGTGCACCGGGCTGCCCTTTGTGTTATGTTTTTGCACTAGGCCATGTCACCGAATCATGGACTTGATAGAATGTAACATCAACAAAATCTGTGTTGTTGAAAATGTGTAAATTCCTATTTAATATTGGTTCAAGGAGATTCATGGCACTCTCAGTTGTATCTCATGCAATATTTGTTTCAAAGATGGATGTGGTAACACATTGCTGTTTTAGTATTAGCCATCTGAATTCTACCAAATGGTAATAAGTAGATGCCATATGGCAATACGTGTTACAGAAGTAGTCCTCAAAAAAGTAAGTGTTACAGAAGTAGGCATAACTGCATAAGTACGGTACTCCATACCTAGCCATAGCTTGGTACTTGGGGATATTATTTATTTGTTGACTGCCTGACCGCTCGCTTCTGTTGTCATAAAAAAGGTTGCTTTCGTCACTAATTGTCTGCTTTCCTTTCCAGACACATCCAACGCAGTCCTGTTTCCTGTCCTCTATTGACCTCCATAATCATTATTCGTACCAGGTAATGTTGGCAGACTGGACCTCTCAGTACCATTACCACTTATTTGGTGGGCAGTTCCATTATAGTATTTTTGTTGTTGCCCTCAACACTCGATGACGTCATTTGTCTCACAGTACAATCGTATGTTTTCAGATAACGAAAACATGAAGAAATTAATTGTATATCAAGATTCTGTAACTCTACTTATTGATGAGATGCTATACAATATGAAAAATCTAGAATGCATATTTGCAAGCATATTTTTAGATCAATATTTAAAATGATATTTGTTTCATTTGTTAATCTTGCTTATCCTATTGTTTCATTTGTATCATGTATTCGGATGCCTACTTTCCCCCCGTGTCCACAAGACAATTCCTTCTGTTTGTTTTTGACCCCTCTTAACTTTGTGTATCCAAAGATGCTTGACCCCTCTTAACTTCGGTAGAATAAATGTTTCCACTTGTAGTCACTCCCACTTGTATTTCCTATGTTCTAGGTAGTATCTATCATACCGGAGTGCATATACTCGTAGTATGTAGTATATAAGAATGTTTAGGTAGCATGTATACTACTCCCTCCATACATAAATATAAGGCGTAGAGACTTGACACAACTCTCTAAAACGTCTTATATTTATGTACCGAGGGAGTACTTTTTAGGTAGCATGTGCCATATTTTGGGCATACTCCTTTTTTACATACAAATATGTGCGTATTTCACAAATATAATGAAAATTATGGGCCCACTTGTATTTTTTTTAGATAACTCACTTTGGCATTAAATATAGTATACAAACATATAGTATATATACAACCACAAATCATGTAGTGTACGTGTACTCTGCATCATGATTTTCTACAATTCATTTGAGCAAATGTGTTTGACATTATTGTATCAACAGGTCATGCTACCTGAGGCAATTGCAATAGTTATGGCACCTACCGACACAAGAAAGTAAGTATTTAATTGTTTTGTATGTTCTGTCAACATCCAGTTTTGCGGTCAATCTTTCACTTTTTTTTTGACTGTTGCTAATCAAAATCATATGGACTAGCATTGGCTTGTGGTGAACTTTAGGGTGTTTAGAGCATCTCTAGTAGATGCTCTAAATTTGATAGTCTATATATATATCCCCATGTAGACTATGGTTTAAAAGGATTCCTCATGTATATCTCACAGCTCTCCAGCAGATAGTTTATATTCACATCCTCTATATTCTCTCCTATATTTCAATAATATTTTATAACTACCAATGCAACAACCATTTCACCACCATACTTAGTTCCTGCTAATTAAATACAAACATGATGTAACATCTTGATGCTGTGCAACCATTTTAATTTAAATAGTTGATACTACGTTCTAGTGTGCGTTGATAGCAAAATGTATCAGGCTAATCAATCAAAATAGCACATGCACGTGTGCTATACAGAGAGGAGAAATGAAGAAAAGCAGGCAGACTGATCAGTCAAGCCCATCCCCTGTTAACTTATCTTCTCAGCTTTTCCGAAACAATCATCTTCCTCAGACTCTCCTGTACAGCTCTCTCTTTCCTAACAGAGCGATGCTTTTCACTAAAAAAAAATAATGACGCCTGTCACGCCTGCCACTCCTGTCCGTCTCCTTCACTGTTGTCAGCGCCTATGAGGCCCCCATGACTTCCTCTACCTATTCCCCTTCCTACTGCTGCTGCCACCGCCGGCCGCGGCCATGGACACCCCCAGCCCTGTCCACTGCGATCCGAGCCGCCGCCTGCAGCACCACCTCTGCTGCTCCTTCCCCCCG
>NC_041384.1:268059189-268121433 GCF_002162155.2 Triticum dicoccoides
ATAGTGTGTGGCTGCGCCGGATCCACCACTACATCCAACATCACGCTCTCTTGAAAAAAAATACCCTCTGCTACTCCGGAAGGTGGTAGGAGGAAGGGTTTGGGAGAGGCAGTTGCAATTTGGATGATGTGGAGGGATTGTCCAAGTTGGGAAGATCTACCATGATTTTTGGACAACGTTATGCGATAGACTTTCTGCTGGAGAGCGTTTTTACCTCCTGTGTGCTATTTTGGCTGTTGCCCACCATATTGACTGGCTGCTGAAGACGCTCTTAGTTCTCATTTCTATAGGGCGGTT
This sequence comes from Triticum dicoccoides, assembly GCF_002162155.2. Classification (NCBI taxonomy): domain Eukaryota; kingdom Viridiplantae; phylum Streptophyta; class Magnoliopsida; order Poales; family Poaceae; genus Triticum; species Triticum dicoccoides. The sequence goes on from NC_041384.1 coordinate 268,059,487, forward strand.
GTGAGATCCTGGCTTAATAGGAATGATAGACTACTCATATCAACAAGGAATTTCTTCTTTTTCGGAGCCCATTTAGAAAGAACTCCAAAGTTAAGCGTGCTTGGTTTGGAGCGATTTGAGGATGGATGACCAATTGGGAAGTTGGTCTCGGGTGCGCATGAGTGAGGACAAAGTGCGCAGAAAAAACTACTGTTGGCCTGTGAGACCAGTCTAGATCCCGCCCAGGTGTAATGGCTAGGAACCAGTGGATGTGGCTTGATATTAGAGCCGACCCTTGCGGTTACACGGGCATGTGCGGGTCATGTGCGCGTGGCCCGTTGGGGCACACGGCTTGGCACATGTGCTGGATTGGACGCAGTTACGTGTGCCAAGAGGGAACATTCCTAATGGTCCGACGAGGACGTCGGTTCCTTTGAGTGGGAGTGTATGTGTCCTGGCTTAATAGGAATGATAGACTAATATCAACAAGGAATTCCTTCTTTTTTGGTAGCCCATTCAGAAAGAACTCCAAAGTTAAGCGTGCTTGGCTTGGAGCGATTTGAGGATGGGTGTTTGACTGGGAAGTTGGTCTCGGTTGTGCATGAGTGAGGACAAAGGGCGCAGAAAAGCCTAGTGTTTGTCTTTGGGACCAGCCTAGATCCCGCTAGGCGTAACGGCCGGAAACCGGTTGATGTGTCAGGGGCGTTACAACGGCGAATCGACCCGCAATATTGTATGGTGCTGAGTGTTGGCCGACTGAAAGGCGACATATTCAACAGTTGGGTGTAGCGGAAATACGCATGGTGAGATGGATGTGTGGCCACACAAGAAAAGATCAGGTCCGGAATGATGATATACGTGATAGAGTTGGGGTAGCACCGATTGAAGAGAAGCTTGTTTAACATCGTCTGAGATGGTTTGGGCATATACAGCGCAGCCTCCAGAACCTCCAATGCATAGTTGACGGTTAAAGTGTGCTGATAATGTCAAGAGAGGTCGGGGTAGACCAAACTTGAAATGGGAGGAGTCCTTAAAGAGAGATCTGAAGGACTGGAATATCACCAAAGAACTAGCCATGCACAGGGGTGCGTGGAAGTTAGCTATCCACCTGCCAAAACCATGAGTTGGTTCAAGATCTTATGGGTTTCAGCTCAGGCCTACCCCAACTTGTTTGGGACTAAAGGCTTTGTTGTTGTTGCAGGTCGAATTGTGCATGCATTTGGCCTCTGATTTGTACCAAGTAGTTCCGTTTTCATGTGTTACTACCGACGACCGAATTATGTAGTATTTGCCAGTATTCACCAATGTGGAAACGAAATTAGAGTTTGCTAAAGTTTTATGCAACTTTCTTACTCGCCTCCTCAAAATTTCTAGTTACATTCCACTCTGCTTAAACTCTGCAACTCCAAAGATCATTAGCTAACAAGCTTTGATGACATGGTGCCCAGCTGGTTTATTATTACTAGTTGACCCGTTGCGCCAAATGGCGCAGAGACCCGCTAAAGCCATGTTGTCGATGAAAATATTTTGCAAGGACCTATTCGATATTTGTAGTAGAATGCTATATTGAAAATATAGTTATCACGCTGCGAAACCCGTTGCGCCAAATATCGCAAAGACCTGCTGATTCCATGTTAGTGATGAAAAGAAATCCATCATTTAGTTGATTTTGTTACAGGTAAGCACATATGGCAACAAATTTAATCTCTCTTAGTTGGAAAACGGGGGCTTGTTGCGCCAAATGGTGCAGAGGCACCTTAAATCCATGTGCGCGAGGAAAAAAATATCCATGGTTCAATTGCCTTAAATAGGAAACATGGTCGATTGTTGTCTACAATGAGATGTATATACACATTTTTAATTTGACAACATAAAATATTTGCTACCATCTTCACAGAGACCCATTTGAAATCATGTACAGAGACCCATTTGAAATCATGTACGCATTGAAAATATGTGGACTTTCCAATGACTATGTTTGACAAAAAAAATACATGGGCTTTTGTTTAAAAATATATGTGTCTATAAAATCATGAGTGCTTTGGCTATACACATAGTATAGACTACAAAGAAGCCAGAGGACTACATATCAACTCCTATCTTGCTCTTAAAACAAAACAATAACACTTATCATTTCCTCACTTCAAAGCATTCTCCTCTTCTCCTTCTCGGGTGCCCTGTTTGGCTTCCAACCAATCCTGCACCACCACCGCCAACGCCAAGGAAAGTGTTATTTACACAGCAGAAAAACAATGCATAATACAATTATATAGACATCTCTAGCAAAATTATTGATTGCACAGGTAGATGGAGACTAAAACGAAGAAGGCATTAAGAATCAAGACGAATAAGGTCTGGTCATAGTATCTATACTCAGCCAGGAGCCTCAAATGAAGTACTCCCTGCTCTTGTATTTCTTTACGGAGGGAGTACCAGTCATGCCATAGTTAAGTTTCAGTTCAAATATCACGTAAAAACTTTTCGACTCAACTTAAAAAAGAACATACTGAGACTCCACCATTTGACTTCCACTTAGAAGGTTCTCATATAGATGGACCCACGAGACAAAATTACGACAGGTTAGACAAAAAAACAGGAAACATTTTCCTGTCAAAGGTATTTCAAAATTAACAAGAGGAAAACACAGGAAAATTACGTCTCTCGTCTTGTCAAAATTACTATGTCGACCTGATTGTTTTTTAGAGGCCCAAATTTGCTTGATTCTGAATAGATGACACGGCAAACTGACTATAAAAGCTGTCATTTCATACCATAACCCAATAACTAACAATGAACATCTCTCTATATGCAATATGATTTCAGAGTGAAACATACCATTATTTGCTATTGGACCAACCAAATGTGGTTTCAACTCCACATGAGAAAAACAATGTGGGAACTGAACACACATCCGAGCATACAAAACAAAAAATTCAAGCAAGAATTAGACAGGGCATCTAAGGCCACGATAGCATTCACTCACCTTGGTATGCAGCATCGGTGGAGTGAAATGTATCAATGCCACGATAACATCCACATGTCTACCTTCATGCCTCCCTGACTCCTGCCGACCACGCACCTCTGCCATGGCGTGTCCTCACATTCCCAGCCACGCCTTCTCAAGTACTCCCAAGAAGACAACAGCAATAACAGACTGTGCCAACATTATAAACTTAATATTAGTATTATTGGACAGACGTTTAACTTGCACATGAACCATGTAAAATGCAAAATTACTAATGCCAGCTTAATAAAATGACTCAGTGGTGTCGCACATGGCAAACAAAAGATCATGCTTGGTACTATCTTAGGTAGCGACTAATAAGCTAAAAGAAGAAGGGAAACTTAATAAAGGTGCTGAATCACATATAATTCATGCTGCCCTTGATAATGGATCAATCAACTTTTCCTATTAAACAATAGTGAAATTCCAGTAGCCTAAAGGCCTGATTTGCACATATAGGATATACGATCATATGATCAAGAACAGTAGCCCTTCAATATAACAAACCTAGAACATGCACTACATATGTTAACCATTGTAGCTTCATCTAATAAAATTAGAACAATATCAGATCTTATGATCAAGAACAGTAGCCATGTTCGATGGAACATGGGTGCTACCCGGCACGAGACACTACTGTTTGATATAGCAGCACTGATTATAACGAACATGATTTATTAAGTGGACAAAAGCTATTTTCCCCTAAAAAATAACTCGCATTATTTTTAAGAGAAAAGCCTAAGAGTTATAAATTTAAAAAGTAGATCCATCCAAATTATTGATTTATAACTGTCAGATGCATCCAGTCAAGTACTTTAAGAGAAAGGCAAATAGCAAGAAACCAAAGCAGACCCCCGCCCAAGGTTTTTGAGTCGCCTAGCCAAGTCGAGTCGCCATGCCTCCGACTAGTGGCTCGCTGCGATTAGTCTGTGACTCGTCGTGATTAATCGCCCCAGGTCGCCCCAGGTGTTAAGAGGAGGAGGAGGGGGAAGAGGTGCTGTCGCAGGCGGAGGAGGGGGTAGGCAGCTGCTTGGAGGATACTTCAGCTCGGATAAGGCAGCAGCAGCTCGTAGGAATAATGGAGGCGGTAGGAATAATGGAGGCGGCGATTCTGATATGGGATGGGAGCACGCGTCTTGCTCCTCCTCTGTTTCGTGCTAGAGAGCTGGCCCAATAGGCCCATTATGTAACCCTAGCTTCCAAATAAAATCCAAACCGTCCATATGCTCTAATCTAGACCGTGCATCTGCTCTCCCATGTGCCTTTCTCCTTCGTCTCTTTCGTGCTTCTCGTACAGGCGGCGCACTCTCCAGCTTCGTCTCCTCCTCCCCCGCCTTTGGACTCGGGCCTCCTCACCTTCCCGTTCTTCCCTCCCTTGGCCTTGCTGAAGCAAGCCGCCCTGCTTTGAGGTCCTAGTCGCCCGACTAGTCGTCTACTAATCGTCGACTAGCCTACCAGCCGCGCGGCTCACTCCTCTAGCCAAGTCGCCTGCGCAAGCCAACCTCGCTCCAACGACTTGGCGATTAGTCGGCGACTCAAAAACCTTGCCCCCGCCTCCTAAAGAAGAGCTTCAATAAACTTAAGTTGTCATCCTATCAACTAATCTATACAGACGAGAACCTTTCGAAATGTCAGCCTCTCAGCCAAGATCATGATGATATTCAGACCTTCACCAAAAGGAAGTAACTTCATCAGTTGTGACCTATGACACATATATTTCAAAATCAAAACCAAAAGGAAGTAACTTCATGAGTTGTGACCTATGAGCAAAGTATATATCTCAATAACTGCTGAAAAGAAGTTAATCTCTGAAGGTTCTTGCCATATGTATGCCGGCTAGACATCTTTGCTTCAAGCAAATCTCTGAAGGGGAGCCTTGGCGCAGTGGTAAAGCTGCTGCCTTGTGACCATGAGGTCACGGGTTCAAGTCCTGGAAACTGTCTCTTGCAGAAATGTAGGGAAAGGCTGCGTACAATAGACCCAAAGTGGTCGGACCCTTCCCCAGACCCTGCGCAAGCGGGAGCTACATGCACTGGGGCTGCCCCCCCTTTTATGTTTATGCATCTCAAATTCTTTCCATTTGCATCCCTTCTTCTGCTAGTTAATACAAACACCGAACTAAAATACATTTGGAAAGGTCTAGAGAGATCTCAGGAGAAATTCATGATATTAGCAAAAAGTTCTACATAGAGGAGGCACCTGTTTGTCACATGCAATTCTTATTACATCCAGTCCTTCATCCAGCGCAGCAAGATGGATCCATATCCATAATTGGCGTTGTAATGAACTGCGGTTTCTTTCAAAACCTTGGTCTGAGAATTGGACAAATATGCTTCTGTGTACAACAGAAAGAGTGAGCGGGGGTGCATCCAGTTACCACGGCCTCCAGAACTGGTATAACAACGGAAACAAGCGTACACATCCTGCTCACATGCATACACGAAATATAAGCAGCACGAGAACGAACAACACAGAACGCCTGACCATATCCGGAACATTTAAACGATCAGCACGACATACAGATATTTAAAAGATCACCAAGGCAGACAGCATGACACAGAAGATACTGAAAGTAAAGCACGCACACATGTAGTAGAAAGGAAAGAAGAAAACCTTGATGAGTCGAACGACCGGTCAGAGTACAACGACACACATGCATGCAATGAACACTCGCCGGTCACAGAAGCAACAGAACGGCCTATTTACCCGAGGCAGCAAGCAGAAGCACGTTGAGTAAGCAGCAGGACGGACGAGAAGAAGTGCAGCGACAGGAGAAGTAGGCTGAATCGTAGAACAAGGGTCAGCACACGCATTTCATCAAACATTCTATTGGCAAGCACAAGAGGAGTGGACTAACCTCAATGAGAAGGAGAGACAGACCCAAGGCTCGACGCAAGCGACAACAGGAAACAGTACCAAACTGTGCATGAACGAAACGAAGGCAAACATGTGAAATTAGCAGGACGAATCCAAATCAGCGGCGAAGAACATGCGGACCAGAGAAGGACGAACCTCAACCAGCGGCAACCATCGAGCAGAGGAGGCCCATCGGAACAGAGCATGGGCTGCCGCATCTCGGCCACCATGCGGCACGACGAGGCAAAATATCCTAGTCCATCTCTCCTTTCCGGTCACAGCTTCATTCATCTTTTAGATGACTAACATGATTAGCACATCAACCGAGAAAATAAGAGGAACGATGAACATCACATGAAAAAAACAAGAACGATGAACATCACCTCAACAGGAGATGAGGATCGATTGGGCTATTTGTCCTCGGCCGCCAGCGGTGTGGTTGGAGGGCGATTCTTCTCTTCCATCTTGTTCTCCTCCCGGCCGGCGGCGGTGGCCCGGAGATCCTTGTCGACCACGCGCACGGCGTGGAACAACTATCGTGGCGGGAGGCGGCGGGGCTGAGGCCGCCGGCAGCCGTCTGGACGAGGCCCTTGGCTCGGCCGCGGGACTTGCTGAAGGCGTCAAGGCAGCGGTGGAGGTCCACGAGCGCGCGAAACAGCTCGTTGTGGCGGGAGGCAGCGGTGCCGAGGCCGGTGGCGGCCACCTGGACGAGGCCCTCGGCTCGGTCGCGGGACTCGCTGAAGCGTCGAGGCAGCAGTGGAGGTCCGCGAGCGCCACCGTGCACCCAGGCTCGCGGACGATGGCGGCCGCGGCGTCGACCAGCGCGTCATAGGTGCCAGTCCATCTCTCTCTCCAACTGCAGATGGAGGTAAGGCACGCACGATGCATCGGGCAGCTGCAATCCGTCCTCTCTCTCCAAAGTCCAAATGCAGACGAGACGCAACACCGTGCACAGGAAAGACATACACGCGCTCTAGACACAGAAGTAGCAGCCGCCGAGCGGGACCAGAGCAGCGGCGGCCCACCTGTCATCATGCTAGACAAATGCGTGTGCACAATCCGGGTGCACATGCGTCGACCCACCCCTTCTGCAGCTGATGCAGGACACACAACTCCCCACGACGCACGACGCACTACGCGGGAAGCGCGTGAGGAGCGCCGCGCAAGGAGCGGTTGACCGAGGTACCAGGAAATACCCTATATACAAGACGTGAGCCACCGCAGCTGATGAGTGGGACCGGAGGCAGCACTGGCCCACCCGTCATGAAGACAGCACAATTGCGGACGCAAAAGGCGGGTGCACATGAGCCGGATAACCCTTCCGCGGGTCCCCTGCGACGCAAAGCGCGCCCACGCGGCGCGGCAGGTTTGGCTGCGCATGCACCTAGAAAAAGACCACCCAGCCTATCAGATCCCGCTCGAGCCCACAGGTCATTGGCCGCGCCAAAACGACCACGCGGTGAAAACGGCAGACGTTGAATCACCGCGACGATCCAACGGCAAGCAACGAAAAAAAGACCAGGTTGACCAGGATCGAACGGACACGAACGCTGCAAATCGAGGGAGCATCCTGGAGGCGAGTTGCCCAGCCTCCTTATTGGTTTAAATAGGTCTGACATGGCTGCAAAAGTGAATACACACTCAGTCCGGGGTGTCACGGGTTTGAACTTTAGGGAGCATGTCAGACTAAAACCTAAGCATAATTGGCATATAATGAAGAAGGGTTTTGCCACCAAGCAAAAGTCTTGCGTGTTGCATCAGAACACCAAGGACTCAAGGAGCCACCATATGCCAAATCTCTTTCCCTTCCTCTTTCCTATCTTTTTCTCCAGTCCGTCTGCCGTTGAATAGCACAACACTTTCCAGATCTCTTACCACTTGAATCCTCAATGGAAATTACTGCCGTCATGACATGGCTCTGGCATCAATTGTGGGTGTGTCAGAGTTTCACGTTTTCGAGCATCAGGATCGCCTCTACCCCCCCTTAGAAATCCCCAAACAATCTTGGGTGGAGTATCCCCGTTGCCGGCCCTGACCATGATGTAAGCCACTTCAGCATCTTCTGTCGTGCACATGTGTGGAGAATTGAGGCTTCCCAATTGTTTTACTTTTCTATTTGGTCCATGTTGGCAACTTCCACTGCCAGCACATCTCCATTTCAGGATTTCAGGCTAGGTCAGTAAGGAGCAAATGGTGATTTAGAAGATTTATGCAGATGGAGAAAACTGTTGGGAGCGCTGAATGTAAATTAATTTTTTAAGGGAAGTGGGAAACCAGTATAATTTTCTCTTCACGTTCATAAAAATGTGCATCCTTCACTCTTATCTCCATCTGAAATCTTATTATCCATAATTATACAAATGCTTTAGCCTATATATTTGCTCTGTTTACCGAACCCAAATCGATAGACTTTTGCTTGGCTGCTTGCTATCTTATTGAGGATTATTTCTCTACGTTGTGCTATCCTTTTGTCTCCCTCATCTTAATAATATGATATATGATCTTGTTTATATGCTTTGTTTTGAACAGAAAACATGGTATATTTCATCTAACGGATCCGGGTGGTATTGGTGTGATCCATGATTGCCCGGAGAGAGGATTCCATCCACATAAAGCCCCTCTGGATGGCTCACCAATCTACGAGCATTGCTCCCACGTGTACATGAATGCTGATACAAAGTTTGATATGATTGACCTCCGAGAACAGTGAGAGGTATCAGTTTCATTCTGTCATAGTTTGGCGGCTGTACTTGCGGCAGTTGAGCAAATTGTCTGCCTTGATTTCTCTAGTGCGCTGAAGAAATGCAGATACTGATTTAAGTGATTGTACATAGCTATTGTGTCTATAGAGATATGATTGGTACATCCGGGGAAATTGAGGATCTGTGGTGTAATTCACCCCCTTTACCTCTGGGGATATACACTTTTGAGATGAGATGTAAGTAATGGTCAATCTCATTTTGTGTAAGGTTAATTGTAAAAGCATCATATGTTTTACTCCATTCTGAAATAAGTTGATCGCTATCAAAAAAAGTTAGTTTTTATCATGCCTGTTTTGTAATATTAATTTCATGCCTGTAAGCCTGTAATGCTGGAATTTTGCCACCTCTGTAATTTTTTTTACAACAAATTCATGGTGAACAGTTGCATTTTCTTTCCGGTTGTAATATGCACTTTGCTCCCGGGTTGCAATACAAGGGGTATTCAATCAGATAAGAAGCGCTTTGCAAACCTCCAACAAACTGCAGAAGATTGTGCATCTGCAATACAGAAGCACTTCCAAACAAATTGCACAATCAGAAAATGAGCTAATATTCTTATATTTATAACAGTGCCAAAACGTCAGCCAAGAATAATCTCATAATCAAAGTTGGGCACAAAATATTTCAGAAAGTTTTTTGCTCCTTCATGGACTTGTGAAATCATACCATCAGACGAAAAGGCAACCTGAAAAGGATTTTCTTTAGCTATGTATAAGGTCATTTTGGTTCAGCATTTTCTCCAAGAAAATATATACTGGTATGTAAACTCAAACCAGGATAAATCATAAATATAGACATTATACTCATAAAAGTATGGCCATCAAGAACAACAATTTAAGCATCTAGATTGACAAGAAAACACATCAAGATCAAAAAAAGGATATGTTCTATTTCTATGTTTCATCTCACAGCCTTACATGAACAATGGAATTATGTATGATAAGAGTGTAAACAAACTCAAGATGGGTGTTGTACTTGTTGAACAACAAGAATATGATTTTCACAAATGGGATGTTGAGTTTCTGTTGAATATTGTGTACAAGTTCTGTTACGTGTGGACTTGGTGTTTTAGTGTGGGTAGGATACGTGTAGTGTCGGAGTCAGACACGTTATGCCCTTGGCCTTATATATTGTGGGGGTATACACACAATGTAACCTATACGTGTAGTAGGCAGGGGGAGCCGGCGGGTGTGCCGGCGTCCGGGCAGCTGTGGTGCGGTAGTGTAGCGGTGTCATGGAAAAGAGCGCCCATAGTCAGATCTAGGGGATGTCGCCATGATGGTAAACCTTGTTAACAAATCTCAGTGGCGTGCCTCATATGATTGCTTGTATTACAAAGGGTATTAAAGCTAGGTTGTTCAGAGGCTGCAAATTATTGATCTAAAGTAAGCTGTCATTGAAGATGGATGCACGGTTAAAAGATCAGGGTTGGTGCACCTAGGGTATTGGTGGCAGAAGATGATTGAAGAGCATCGCATGGTGCAAAAACTAAGAAATCGATGGACAACATGAGAAGCAGCGGCGGCGGGACGCAACAAAAGAGTTCTTAGCCACACCGGATCGCTCGAGCAACCTAGCGACCGACGTGGGCCGACCTAATCACGAGATAATGCATGCGTTATAGTATAGGTTTTGGGAACTTCTAGAAGGTTCTCAACCAGTTTTGGGAACCTCCTAGAAAGTTCGTAAACCGGGTTTCACAGCTTTTTCATTTTTATTCTTTTCTAATTTTTTTTCTTTCCTGTTCATTTTTCTGTTACCTTTTTTCTTCCCCCCCTTTTTTTTACTTATTTCAGTTTTTCTATTTCTTTCCGAATTCCTTTTTCTTCTGATATCTTTGTTTCTTTTTTCTTTTTCAGCATTTCAAAATTTGTTCAAAAATTCAAAAAATGTTCCTGTTATTAATTTTGTTCAAAATTTAAAAATATTGTTGATTTTAAAAACTTTTTGCATATTTGGAAAAATGTTCTCCTTTTAAAAAGTGTTCATAAGTTCAAAAAAAGTTCTTGTTTAATTTTTTCAGAGATAAAAAATGTTTGCATATTTGCTTTTTCCTAATTTTGTTCATAGTTTTAAAATTTGTTCATAGATGCAAAAAATGTCCCGTTTTAAAAACTGTTCATGTTTTTCAAAAAACTGTTGCACTTTTTCAAAATTTGTTCACAAATTCAAAAAGAGTTTCCATGTTTATATTTTTTTCGCAGATTCGAAAATTGTTCACATCTTTAAAACTTGTTCATGTTTGTCAAAAATTGTCTGGAATTTAATAAATGTACCTGTTTTTCAAGTCTGTCTACATTATTCCCATTTTTAAATGTTGGTTACAATTCCAAAAATCGGTCACAATTTTTCCAAAAATTGATCGTGGTTTTTAAAATTGTGTTCATAATTTCGAAAAAAGTATTCGGAATTTCCATGAAATGTTTGAAAAAAGGAAAATATTTGAACTATCGCTATATTTAGTTCTAAAGATTCCGCGTCGCATATTCATCATGATTGTTAACCAGCTCCACTGGCTACGTACCTATGTCTACTAGAGGCAGATCACTAGTTCGAATCTTGGCTAATGTGCCATTTTTTGTTTTTTACACTGCTCATTTCTCACATGTGGGTCTGTCACAACCCTAGAATAATGCTTGTAATCAGTTACATCAGTGAGTGTAAGTGCATCTAGTGCCACCCCTAGTTGGTTTTGAAGTATTGACGACAAACTTGGTTGAGGGGTTAATGTGTTTGTGAGAATTGCAGAATAACACAGGTAGTAGTCCCTCATTGATTCGGTTTACCTATCAGAGATGACCCCTAAAAATGTGTGAAGACATTGAAGACAATGATGGTCTGTGAAGTGATTCACATTGAAGACTATGACATGAGAAGACATCATATGAAGACTATGGAGTGCGAAGACATAGTTGTTTCGTAGTTTCCTTTTCTTCTTTGTTGAGTCATAGGAACCACCATATTGTTAAGTGGGGTCCAAGTGAACAAAGTCAGAGTGACTGAAGTGATGCTCAACCAAATCCTAAGTCTTCGAGCGAAGACAATGAGAGGAAATCTTATCCAGAGCTGGATACGTCAGCTTTACTTGTAGCCTAAGTCAGGCTGCTGCGTGTGTTTGAAATCTGACCGTTGGACACTTGTCAGTTCCTTAGTGACCCAGGGTCATTTCGGACAAATCAGGTCGGGTTGCCTCCTGTCTGTAAATAGCCCACCCCCTACACCATAAATTGGTGGCTGCTCAGAGTTAGTGCACAACTTTTGTCGTTTGAGAGCAACCCACCTTCAAAGCCTTTGAGAGAGAAATCCTTGCGAGGACAAAGCCCTAAACACCCAGAGCCAAAGAGCGTTAGGCATCACTGAAGTCTTTCTGTCTGTGTGATCTAAAGACTTGTTACACTTGAGGACTGTGAATTCTCCAGCCGGTTAGGCGCCGTGTTCTGAGCATCCAAGAGTCATTGTGGATCGCCAATGAACGAAGTCTGTGAAGGTTTGGAAGTCTACCTTGAAGACTTACCAGAGTGAAGGGCGAGGACTGTGTGTCCTTAGCTCAAGGGGAATAAGGTGAAGACGCGGTCTTTCGAGTTGAATCTCAGCCTCCCTAACCAGACGTACAGTTGTCACAGCAACTGGAACTGGTTCAATAAATCCTTGTCCTCACCAAGTGATGTCTACTACACAACCTTCTTCTTGTAGACGTTGTTGGGCTTCCAAGTGCAGAGGTTTGTAGGACAGTAGAAAATTTCCCTCAAGTGGATGACCTAAGGTTTATCAATCCGTAGGAGGCGTAGGATGAAGATGGTCTCTCTCAAGCAACCCTGCAACCAAATAACAAAGAGTCTCTTGTGTCCCCAACACACCCAATACAATGATAAATTGTATAGGTGCACTAGTTCGACGAAGAGATAGTGAAACAAGTAGTATATGGATAGTAGATAAAGGTATTTGTAATCTGAAATAATAAAAACAGTAAGGTAGCAAGTGATAAAAGTGAGCGTAAACGGTATTGCAATGATAGTAAACAAGGCCTAGGGTTCATACTTTCACTAGTGCAAGTCCTCTCAACAATACTAACATAATTGGATCACATAACTATCCCTCAACATGCAACAAAGAGTCACTCCAAAGTCACTAATAGCTGAGAACGAACGAAGAGATTATGGTAGGGTACGAAACCACCTCATAGTTATTCTTTCCAATCAATCCGTTGGGCTATTCCTATAGGTGTCATAAACAGCCCTAGAGTTCGTACTAGAATAACACCTTAAGATACAAATCAATCAAAACCCTAATGTCACCTAGATACTCCAATGCCACCTCAAGTATCCGTGGGTATGATTATACGATATGCATCACACAATCTCAGATTCATCTATTCAACCAACACAAAGGACCTCAAAGAGTGCCCCAAAGTTCCTACCGGAGAATCACGACGAAAACATGTGCCAACCCCTAGGCATAGGTTCATGGACGGAACCCGCAAGTTGATCACCAAAACATACATCAAGTGAATCACGTGATATCCCATTGTCACCACAGATATCCACGGCAATACATACATCAAGTGTTCTCAAATCTTTAATATAGAGAGTATCATAAAAGATAAGAATTCAAACATAAAGAGAGCATCATGAAGAATATGACTAGCACATTTAAGTCTAACCCACTTCATATGCATAGGGATTTTGTGAGCAAATAACTTGTGGGAACAAGAATCAACTTGCATAGGAAGGTAAAACAAGCATAATTTCAAAACTTTAAGCACATAGAGAGGAAACTTGATATTATTGCAATTCCTACAAGCATATGTTCCTCCCTCATAATAATTTTCAGTAGCATAATGAATGAATTCAACAATATAACCAGCACCTAGAGCATTCTTTTCATGATCTACAAGCATAGAAATTTTCTTACTCTCCACATAAGCAAATTTCTTCTCATTCGGGATAGTGGGAGTATCATAAGAGACTTGGATACTATAAATTGTTTCCACATTAAAAGAGTAATGTTCAAAAAAGGGGTAACCATAATCATGACAAGTTTTATAAATATAGTCCTCACTACTTTTTATAGCATATGTATCATCACAATAATTATCATAAGTAGGAGGCATGTTATTATCATTATAAATTTGCATATCAAAACTTGGGATACTAAAAATATCATCTTCATTCAACATAGCATCCCCAAGCTTGGGACAAACATTAATTGCAGCAAATATATTCTCAAAAACATCATCTTCATCAAACATAGCATCCCCAAGCTTGGGCCTTTTCATATCATAAGCATAATCGCTCTCATCATTAATAGTATGGATAGCACCAATAGTATAGCAATTATCATATTCTTCCAAGCAAGTGCCAAAAAGATTTTCAAGATCATAAGAAGTTTCATTATCTTCCACAATTATATTTTCATGAGGCACAATAGTAATAGGAGCAGCATTATTTGAGAGGGATACCTTTTTACCTCTCTTCCTTTTTCTTTTCTTCTTCTTCTTCACCACATCATGTGTGGGTTCAATCCTCTTTTTGGAGCTCCTTATTGATGAGATTGTTTGAATAGAAGGCTCCTCCTCGTTACCTGATTCATCATAAGAAATAATAGGAGGATATTGGGAAGTCTCTTCCCTTTCATTAGTATTCTCTTCATCCTCTATTTGTTTTCTTTTCTTTATGTAATTGGCAATATAAGGACTTTCAATACAATTCACCGCACAATATATATAAATATTCTCTAGATCAAAATCAAGAACTCTATCAAGATTAAACTTCGGAATACCCTCAGTTATACGTTTCATTTCTTCATAACCCAAAAGAAGGCTAAGCTCTTTATGATGCTCAAGGGTAATCAAATTATCACAATGTTTGGACACGACTTGATCATGAAACAAATAGCATTGGAGCTTTAAATGACCATGTTCATTGCAAAGTTCACAAGGGGCACGAAAAATATTGAATCTTTCAGCACATTCATCTAGACTTTCTTGCAACAATTTAGTTTCTAAGTACTTATTCCTCTTGCAATATCTATCTTCCCTATTTGGTGTGTACTTACAAACCCAATGCACTCCACAAAAATGGACATGTTTATAGGAGACATTTTCATCATAACTAGTGCAATCATAATTAGTATCATGGATATTCAAAGAATTCGTACTAACAACATTGCAATCATGCTCATCATTCACATATTTAGTGCCAAACATTTTATAGATTTCTTCTTCTAGCACTTGAGCACAATTTTCCTTTCCATCATACTTACGAAAGAGATTAAAAAGGTGAAGCGTATGAGACAAACTTAATTCCATTTTTTTGTAATTTTCTTTTATAAACTAAACTAGTGATAAAACAAGAAACTAAAAGACTCGATTGCAAGATCTAAAGATATACCTTCAAGCACTCACCTCCCCGGCAACGACGCCAGAAAAGAGCTTGATGTCTACTACACAACCTTCTTCTTGTAGACGTTGTTGGGCCTCCAAGTGCAGAGGTTTGTAGGACAGTAGCAAATTTCCCTCAAGTGGATGACCTAAGGTTTATCAATCCGTAGGAGGCGTAGGATGAAGATGGTCTCTCTCAAGAAACCCTGCAACCAAATAACAAAGAGTCTCTTGTGTCCCCAACACACCCAATACAATGGTAAATTGTATAGGTGCACTAGTTCGGCGAAGAGATAGTGAAACAAGTGGTATATGGATAGTAGATAAAGGTATTTGTAATCTGAAATAATAAAAACAGTAAGGTAGCAAGTGATGAAAGTGAGCGTAAACGGTATTGCAATGATAGTAAACAAGGCCTAGGGTTCATACTTTCACTAGTGCAAGTCCTCTCAACAATACTAACATAATTGGATCACATAACTATCCCTCAACATGCAACAAAGAGTCACTCCAAAGTCACTAATAGCTGAGAACGAACGAAGAGATTATGGTAGGGTACGAAACCACCTCAAAGTTATTATTTCCAATCAATCCGTTGGGCTATTCCTATAGGTGTCACAAACAGCCCTAGAGTTCGTACTAGAATAACACCTTAAGACACAAATCAATCAAAACCCTAATGTCACCTCAAGTATCCGTGGGTATGATTATACGATATGCATCACACAATCTCAGATTCATCTATTCAACCAACACAAAGGACCTCAAAGAGTGACCCAAAGTTCCTACCGGAGAATCACGATGAAAACATGTGCCAACCCCTATGCATAGGTTCATGGGCGGAACCCGCAAGTTGATCACCAAAACATACATCAAGTGAATCACTTGATATCCCATTGTCACCACAGATATCCATGGCAAGACATACATCAAGTGTTCTCAAATCTTTAAGGACTCAATCCGATAAGATAACTCCAAAGGGAAAACTCAATTCATTACAAGAGAGAAGAGGGGGAGGAGAAACATAGGATCCAACTATAATAGCAAAGCTCGCGATACATCAAGATCATATCACCTCAAGAACACGAGAGAGAGAGAGAGATCAAACACATAGCTACTGGTACATACCCTCAGCCCCGAGGGAGAACTACTCCCTCCTCGTCATGGAGAGCGCCGGGATGATGAAGATGGCCACCGGTGAGGGTTGCCCCCTCCGGCAGGGTGCCGGAACGGGTCTAGATTGGTTTTTGCTGGCCACGGAGGCTTCTGGCGGCGGAACTCCCGATCTAATCTCCGTTCTGGAAGTTTTACGATACGTAGGTATATATGGGTGCAAGGGGTACGTCGGTGGAGCTTCGGGGGCCCCACGAGGCAGGGGGGCGCGCCCTAGGGGGGTGGGCGCGCCCCCACCCTCGTGGCCAGCTCCCGTATCTTCTGACGTAGAGTCCAAGTCTATCTGGTGGCTTTCCTTCCAAAAATAACTTCTCCAGTTGATTTCGTTCCGTTTCGACTCCGTCTGATATTCCTTTTCTTTGAAACACTGAAATAGGCATAAAACAACAAATCTGGGCTGGGCCTCCGGTTAATAGGTTAGTCCCAAAAATAATATAAAAGTGGATAATAAAGCCCAATATTGCCCAAAACAGTAGATAATATAGCATGGAGCAATCAAAAATTATAGATACGTTGGAGACGTATCACCAAGCAACTGGTTCTATTCTTTACCTCTCTTTACTTACAGTTTGTCTTCGTAAAGTCATTGCCTGCTTGCATGATCTGATTGACTTCATTGTGTGAAGATTGTTGTTATTTGGCTTCATACTATCTTCCATCCTGATCCTTACTACCTAGCTGCCGATAGTCTTCGTGCTCTTTCATTGCTTACCCGACTATGGCTTGTCTAGTATAGTCTACCTTCCGCTGCATATCAATAGGTTCATTTCTACTATTTGTCTTCAAAGCCCCCGTGTTTTGAAGACTTTCATAAAAATCGCCTATTCACCCCCTCTAGTCGATAACTAGCACATTCAATTGGTATCAGAGCAAGGTGCTCCCTTGTTCTGTGTGATTCAGTTTAACCACCTAGAGTTTTAGCTATGTCGACTGCAGGGATAATCAAAGTCTTCGCTGCGTGCCCTGTCTTCGATGGCACTGATTATCCCTACTGGAAGAATAAGATGCTCATGCATCTTGAAGCCATTGATGTCGACCTCTGGTATGTCGTCAAGAATGGCGTTCCCAAGGCCGGTGAAGGTGTCACCCAGTTGATGTCAAGAAGTTCATTCAACTGGATTCTACTGCCAAGAACATCATCTGTGGTCATCTGACCAAAGGACAGTACGGCCATGTGAGTGCTCTGAAAACTGTGAAGCTAGTCTGGGACTGGCTCTCCAAGGTCAATGAAGGCGTCTCAACCCAGAGAGACTCAAGGATCAGTGTTCTTCGCAACCTCTTCAACCGCTTCAAGAGAAATGATAATGAGAATGTTCAGCTGACGTTTGATCGCCTCACTGACATCACAAATGAGCTTCATGCACTCGGCGCCACTGAGATCACCAAGCATGAAATCGTCAAGACACTCTTGAGATCACTCGACAGCTCATTTTGACACCCTGGCCCTGATGATTCAAGAACGCCATGACTTCAAGACTCCCGATCCGTCTGACATACTTGAGAGGCTCAACACACATGAGTTCCAGCTATATGAGAAAAGAGATATCTATGGTCCCAACTATGGCCGAGCTCGTGCTTTGAAGGCAAAGGCTGTTTCCTCATCTGAAGAAGAGTCTGACTGCAGTTCTGAGGATCCTGAAGACATTGGAAAGGAACTTGCCATGCTCGCGAAGAAGTTCCAGAGGTTCACCAGGAAGGAAGGCTCCAGACAGTCTTGAAGATCCAGCTCAAGAAATGATGAAGCTTCCTCCCGTGACTACAAGAAGAGAACATGCCACAAGTGCAAGAAACCTGGTCACTACATCTATGAATGTCCTCAATGGGACAATGAGAACAACAAGAAGAAGAAGAACAAGGAATATGATTCTGATGACAATAAGAAGAAGAAATCCTCAAAGTCTTCTTCCAAGTCTTCGTCGGAGTCTTCATCACACAAGAAGAGCTCATCTAGCAAGGCTCGTGCGTTTGTTGGCAAGGAGATGGATTCAGAGGAGGAGTCTGCATCTGAGGAGGTGGAGATGGAGTCTGAAGAGGAATCTGATTCAGGCGTGGCAAGCCTGGCTTTAGCTTCAGCATACGTCGCCAAGTCCATCTTCAACACTGAAGACAATGGCCTCTTCACCAACACTGATGCTAATGATGAGGATGACTCTGCACCCACCTACTGCTTCATGGCACGTGGTGCCAAGGTAAACTCACGCGATGCTCACTATCAAACATCAAGTGAAGATGACTCTGAATGTGAATCTAAACCTAGCTACAAAACACTTGCTAAAATTGCAACACAGCAACAGACTGCTATGGAACATATTCAAAAACTGTTAGACAAAAGCGATGACCTGTTGGACGCAGAAATGACTCGAACTCAGTCCTTAATTGAAGACATTAAAAATCTTCATGTTAAGTACGAAGAACTTGGAAGTCGTCATCAAACACTCTGAACTACTCATGAAAAGCTCTCCTATGATTATCTTCAAAGGAAGCAAGAGCTTGGGAACTTGAGATCGGCTCATGAAGATCTTCAAAAGGCGAATGAGTCACTTCGCGCTCAACAGATCAGTTCCACTCTGGAAGGATTTGAACCACCATGTCTAAAATGCCTTGAGCGTGATAACGCTACTTTTGTTGCTGGATGTTCTACTACTACTACTACTGTTGCAATATCTTCAACTGCTGATGTGGTAACCAACCCCTCTGTTGAGGATACCACTACTATTGCTGATGAGAATGCCAAGTTGAAGACATTGCTTGAGACAGGAATGTACAAAAGTCTCAAAGGGCATCAGACACTATGTGATGTCCTCAAGAAACAGATTCTGAACCGAAACCCTAGGAAAGAGGGTGTTGGGTTCGAAAGGAAAATGAACGTTGATGGTTCTTACTGGAAGCCTGAGCAGTACCCCAAAAGCACATGGGTTGCTACAAAGGGACCCTTAGTGGATCCATCTACCTTAGCAGGCTTCACTTGTGCTAACCCGATTATCATTGATGAATCCTTTGATGCAAACTATAAATTGTTTAAGAATCAGAATGGTGAAGTGTTTGCCAGGTATATTGGTACTAACTGCAGGAAGGGACCACCTTTGAAGAAGATCTGGGTGCCCAAGAGTTGTCTTGAAAATTTTCAGGTAAATGTCATCATGACACCACCTAGGAAGAAGACAAACCCCAGACCAAAGGCTTCACATGGTCCAAAAGCTTCATACAGACAGAGGACTTACCAGAGTCACCCTAACACAATTTTTTTGCAGGGAAACCATTCTCAGGCCTATGAATATGAGCGTGTTTCATCAAACCACCATGTTCATAAGACCAAGAACTACTCTGCTTATTCTTATGAGTATTATTCACCTCCCGCAAGACTATTTGCTAGGGCTCCAAAGCCAAAGTTCTCAGATGCTGCACTTAGACTCATTGCTTCGAAGCCACCCTTGAAGATGTGGGTGGTTAAGAAAACTTAACTCTCTTTTGCAGGGAAGGGTCTCTAGCCGGAAATCAAAGGCGTCAGATGCTATTGCTGGGGACCTAAAACATCTTGTGGGGCGCAAGATAAAATGCCCAAATGGTCTTACTATGTATTTTGTTCCTGAGTCGCTTGCCAATCATCTTATCAGTCCTAACCTGGATCTGAGCTTTCATAATCCACTTGCTCGTCAAATGTTTATGCTTCACAATACCCTTTGTGAAGCCTATCCCCCTAACTACACTGTAGCATATGACACCAACTGCTTTAGAATGGATTATTGATAGTGGATGCACTAACCACATGACTGGCGATCAAAGTCTTCTCATGGACTCAACCTTACGTCCATCTGATAAGAGTCACATCACATTTGCTGACACTGTTAAAAGCAAGGTATTAGGTCTAGGTAGAGTTGCAATCTCAAAGGATCAGCACATGGATAAAGTGATGCTTGTTGAATCCCTTGGTTTCAACTTAATGTCTGTCTCAATGCTTTGTGACTTAAACATGATTGTGATATTTGGAAAATATCATTGCCTTGTTCTAATGGAATCTGACAAGTCTCTAGTCTTTGAAGGGTACCGAAAAGGTGATCTGTACATGGTAGATTTCTCAGCAGGACCACAGTTGGCTGTATGTCTTCTAGCAAAAGCTTCAGAGTACTGGCTTTGGCATCGGATGCTTGGGCATGCTGGGATGAGGAACTTTTACACTCTCACGAAGAAGAAGCATGTTATAGGCATCGAGGGCGTCAAGTTCAAAAAGGATCATCTGTGTGGTGCCTGCGAAGCCGGGAAGATGACTAGGGCCAAGCATCCTTCGAAGACAATCATGACGACATCACGTCCTTTTGAGCTGCTTCACATGGACCTATTCGGCCCTACTCATTACTCTACACTTACTACCACTGCTTGTCTCTATGGGTTCGTTATTGTTGATGATTACTCTAGATATACCTGGGTGCATATAATTCTCTACAAGACTGAAGTGCAGGATGTCTTCAGACGATTTGCCAATCGTGCCATGACGAACTATGGCATCAAGATCAAGCACATCAGAAGTGACAATGGCACAGAATTCAAGAACACCAGCCTCGACACCTATCTTGATACATTGGGCATCACTCATGAGTTCTCTGCTCCATACACACTTCAGCAGAATGGCATCATGGAGCGCAAGAACAGGACACTCATTGAGATGGCTCAGACGATGCTTGATGAATACAAGACTCCAAGGAAGTTTTGGCCTGAAGCTATTGATACTGCATGCCATGTCATCAACCGTGTTTATCTTCACAAGCTTCTAAAGAAGACATCATATGAGCTACTGACTGGTAAGAAGCCAAACGTAAGCTACTTCAGAGTATTTGGTGCCAGGTGCTGGATCAAAGATCCGCATCACACTTCAAAATTTGCACTGAAAGCACATGAAGGTTTTATGCTTGGTTACGGAAAGGATTCGCACTCCTACAGAGTCTTCAACCTCTTTCACTATAAAGTGGTTGAAACTGTGGATGTGCGGTTCCATGAAACTAACGACTTGCAAAGAGAGCACCTGCCAAATGTGCTAGATGAAGTCTCACCGAGTGAATCCATCAAGCTTATGGGTACTGGAGAAATCATACCTTCAGAGGGACAGGCTGAAGAGGAACTTATTATTTCTGCACCAAATCAACCTAAAGAATCTTCTAAGCCCGAAGCCAATACTAAAGATGAAGACAATGATCAGCGAGGGCAAAATCTTCGTCCAGTTCATCCTCGTGTTGCAAATGAAGTACATATTTAGAAGATAATTGACAACATCAATGCACCAGGTCCCCTTACTCGTTCAAGAGCAACACAACTAGCAGATTTCTGTGGGCACTTTGCATTTGTCTCCATATCTGAACCCAAGAAAGTTGCTGAAGCCTTCATGGAACCTGAATGGATTCAAGCTATGCAAGAAGAGCTTCAACAGTTCGAGCTGAACAATGTATGAGAACTGGTCAAGCGTCCTAATCCTCGCAAGCACAATATCATAGGCACAAAATGGATCTATCGCAACAAACAAGATGAGGATGGTCAAGTTGTTAGAAACAAGGCTCGTCTTGTTGCTCAAGGATACACTCAAGTTGAAGGGATTGACTTTGATGAAACATTTGCTCCGACGGCTAGGCTTGAAGCCATTCGCATTCTGCTAGCCTATGCCAACCACCACAACATCCTTCTGTATCAAATGGATGTGAAGAGTGCCTTCCTCAATGGCAAAATTGAAGAAGAAGTGTATGTTGCACAACCACCTGGTTTTGAAGATCCAAAACATCCTGATATGGTTTACAAGCTCAACAAGGCACTGTATGGCCTCAAACAAGCCCCTCGTGCTTGGTATGACACACTCAAAGACTTCCTAAAGAGCAAAGGCTTCAAACCTGGTTCCCTGGATCCCACTCTCTTCACGAAGACATACGATGGTGAACTGTTTGTGTGCCAGATCTATGTGGATGACATTATCTTCGGTTGCACTGACAAAAGATATAGTGATGAGTTTGGACACATGATGCAAGAGCAATATCAGATGTCCATGATGGGTGAGCTGAAGTTCTTCCTTGGTCTTCAAATCCATCAGCAAAGCAATGACATCTTCATATCTCAAGAGAAATACCTCAAAGATTGCTGAAGAAGTTTGGAATGCAAGACTGCAAGGGATACACGACGCCAATGCCAACCAAAAGTCATCTGGGCCCCGACGACAATGGTAAAGAGTTCGATCAAAAGGTATACCACTCCATGATTGGTTCTTTACTCTATTTGTGTGCATCTAGGCCAAATATCATGCTTAGCGTTTGCATGTGTGCCCGATTCCAAGCGGCACCAAAGGAGTCGCATCACTTAGCTATGAAGCGAATTCTTCGATATTTGGCTTACACCCCAGCACTAGGATTATGGTATCCAAAGGTATCAGAGTGTAATCTAGTTGGATTCTCAGATGTTGATTATGCTGGTGACAAGGTTGATCGCAAGTCTACATCAGACACATGTCACTTTCTTGGACGATCTCTTGTCTGTTGGTCTTCAAAGAAGCAGAACTGTGTGTCTCTCTCCACTACTGAATCTGAATACATTGCTGCTGGATCTTGCTGCACTCAGCTTCTGTGGATGAAGCAAACTCTCAAGGACTATGGTATCCATTTGAAGCATGTGCTACTCTACTGTGACAATGAAAGCACCATCAAGATTGCCAACAACCCAGTTCAGCATTCGAAGACAAAGCACATTCAGATCTGTCATCACTTTCTCAGAGATCATGTCATGAAGAAAGATATTGATATCATCCAGGTCAACACTGAAGAGCAATTGACAGATATCTTCACAAAGCCCTTGGATGATAAAATGTTTTGCAAGTTGCGGTGTGAGCTAAATATCTTAGAATCCTCGAATGTCATGTAATTGGACACACATCCTAACGCTTATGCATGTGATGACTTAGATGTGCAACACACGAAGTAACGTATATCTTCAAATAATGAAGACATACACTCTAAGTGTGAATACATTAATGCGGAAATTGACTTCAGAGCGCCACGATAATTTTGCATTGTGTCTGGGTCTAATACTTCCTATACGGTGGGTAACGCCACCACCAAACTATTGTTTGAAGTGTTTTTATTGGTGTCACAATTGCATGGTCTTCGCATTTATTTTGTCTTCTATACTGATTTGATCTCATGATTATCTTCACAGTGATTGATTTGGTCTCATACTGATATATATATATATATATATATATATATATATATATAGACACACACACACACACACACACACACACAAACACACACACACATTTGTGTTCTGTCCTCTACAACATTCACTTATAGCTATGTCTTCATGTTTGAATCTTTTGATCTAAGTGAATGTGATCAGACCCTAACCCCCTCTATGCTTCTACCTCAGATTCTATCTATCCAAATCATATGCATTCTATTGAATCTGTCGATTGTCTTCTCTGAGTCCTTCTCAGCAGAATACACAGAGACAAAATTGAATCTGTTTTAATGCTATATTCTTTTTGCCTGAAACCCGGAGAAGCCGGAACGACCACCCGACAATCCTGGCATGCGTGGGAACATGGAACAACTTCCAATGTGTTGCGTGCATGCCACATGTCCTTCAGATGTGAACCGCCAGGGGCACCTGCGTAATAACACTGTGCCGTCCCTGTCCCTATAAATACACACCTCACCGCGGTCATTATCTCTTCTTCCACCTTCTCTCCTCGCACCAAAACCCTAGCGCCTCCGCTAGCTCGCAATGACGCCAGAGGCGAAGCGCTTAGCTACCGCGACATCTTCGACGCCGTCTTCACGCCGACTGCGGATCTCGTCCTCTCCGTTGCCGCCGTAGGTGTCTTCCGTCGCCAAGTTAGGGCACAGGAGATTGAACTGCTCAGCCTCCCTCTCAACTTCGTCTAGCAGTTCTTTGTGTGGTAATTAAATCTCACTTTTACTGCCCCTTTGATTCATCAGATCCATCCACTTCAACCAGAAGTGGTTTCTAAGCTTGCAAATCTAGATCTATCTTGTTTGCATCTCATATCATGCCAAGTATGTTCACTTATGCTTCACTACTAGTTAGATTCCTCACTTGTACTTATTCTTGGGTTCGCACAAATCTGGAACCAACTCTCATCAAATAAGTGAATGTCTTCGCACTATGAGGTCAATGTCTTCAAACTGATTTATTTTCAAAATCTTCTAAGAATGCATATGACCTCTTCCCTTCCCTTGCACCTCTAATGCTGTCATAGGTACATGTCCGTGGGAGAATCCCTTGGTTCTCATAGTCTGCATTCATTTGCAGAATTCTTACAGCGACACATCAATTCTCCTGAAGCCAGTTCCTGTTTGACCAGCAGACGGAAGTCATTCATAGTTTTGAAGCCTTTCAGCTTGAATACTATGGCCACTGAGAAATCAGCTAGAAAGGGTGGTAGGCAGCGCCGTGGTGATACAGCCAAGGACCTGCCACCAGATCTCTTTAAAACGTACAAATCAGATCCTGATGAAACCTATGGTGAGCGCAAGATCCAAATCCAATGGATTCGAAGATATTGGGCAGAGGAATGGTTCAAGTACAGATTTGTGACCGCTGAGTCTGCAGAAAAGAACGCCAACAAGCGAACATGGGGAGATATTATATACAGAGGTCTGCAGCCCAAGTCCAAGCCCGAAGCATTGCTCAAGGCTTCTATCCTTGCATGGTCCGAGGACCACAGCCTGAAGATGCCGACCCATCTAGTTTTCTATGGTGTCGCGACAACAATCTCTTCAAGCGCAACTTTCAGTTTGCCAAAGAGTTTGCCAAGAAGAACAAGAAGCAGTTTGGCCTCGACTTCAACCCTGGTCCATCTGCTCCACGGGCTGATGGCACACGTGATGCCAATCCAAATGAGATCATCCCCTTCTACAACCTTGAAGGTCTCATCACTCATATTGCTGTCCAGGGGGCTACGGTGGACCACTCAACTGGCGACGCAGATTCTGAAGATGCGCCAGCCCCACCGAAGCAGAAGCAGAAGAAATCAAAGGCTTCAAAGCCCTCTGCCGCACCGAAAGTTTTGCATGCGAAGCCATTGGCCACTGCACCTCCTGAACCCAGTGTGCAGTCGGAAGATCTTTCTCGCGTCTCCAAGAAGAAGCCCATGAAGATTTCTGGGCATGAACTGACTCCAGCTGCCGTTCTGAGGAACAAAGATGAAACCATTGATCTGTCAAGCGACGAAGACTTTGGTGATGATGCTCTTGAGCTTCTAATCAAGAGCAAGCAAGAGGTGGAGATCTTCAACGATCTAACCCTTTTTGATGTGGAAATTCTGAATAGCTTCATTGATGAGTGGTTCAACGACCAGAGCATCAGCATCGATGATCTTCAGCTGCTAGTGGACATCAACATCATCTTCCACGGAGCCATTGCAAATGGCTGGCCTTGGCTCAGAAGATCGTCGAGCTGAAGAACAAAATTGATTTTGAGAAGGCTCAGTTCAAGAAGCACATGGCAAAGCTCAGCGTAGCTGATGTTCAAAACTTCAAGCAAATGTTGCATAACCTCAAGGAGCAGTTTCATCAGAAATGCGAGGAAGCCAAAGGATCAAAAGAGCGGATGAAATACTTCGCAGAGAAATGTGTTCAAGCGCACAATGAGGCTGAGAAGCGCAAGGCACTGGGGCGTCCTGGCATCGATCAAAGGATGGCTGCAAAACACAAGAAGTCTGTTGCAACACACACTGAAGCACCAAGGTAGGATGCAGCTAGCATTGTCTTCCCTGCTGGCATGACAGGTGTTGGGGATCGAAGCAGAAATTTAAAATTTTCTACGCATCACCAAGATCAATCTATGGAGTAATCTAGCAACGAGGGGAAGGAGAGTGCATCTACATACCCTTGTAGAACGCTAAGCGGAAGCGTTCAAGTGAACGGGGTTGATGGAGTCGTACTCGTCGTGATCCAAATCACCGATGACCCTAGCGCCGAACGGACGGCACCTCCGCGTTTAACACACGTACGGTTGGGAGATGTCTCCTCCTTCTTGATCCAGCAAGGTGAGAGGAGAAGTTGAGGGAGAACTCCAGCAGCACGATGGCATGGTGGCAATGGAGCTCGTGGTTCTCCAGCAGGGCTTCGCCAAGCACTATTGAGGAGGAGGAGGTGGAGGAGGAGGGAGGGCTGCGCCAGGGAAGAGGTGCGGCTGCCCTCTCTCTCCCTCACTATATATAGGGGGAAGGGAGGAGGGGGAGGCGCCCTAGGGTTCCCTAGGGGAGGGGCGGCGGCCACAGGGGAAACCCTAGATGGGTTTGGGCGCCCACCCCCTAGGAAACTTGCTCCCAAGCCGGGAGGGGCGGCTGCCCTAGGGGTGGCATCCCCACCTCTCCTGGTTACGTGAGATGGGGTGGGAGGGGCGCTCATCCCCTTAGTGGGCTGACGTGCCCTCTCCACTTGGCCCATAAGGCCCCCCAATGCTTGCCGGGGCCTCTGAAACCCCTTTCAGACACGCTGGTCATCACCTGGTACCCCGGAACAATTCCGGACTCCAATACCCTTCGTCCAATATACCGATCTTCACCTCCGGACCATTCCGGAGCTCCTCGTCATGTCCGGGATCTCATCCGGGACTTCGAACAACCTTCGGTAACCACATACTATTTCCCATAACAACTCTAGCGTCACCGAACCTTAAGTGTGTAGACCCTACGGGTTCGGGAACCATGCAGACATGACCGAGACAACTGTCCGGCCAATAACCAACAGTGGGATCTGGATACCCATGTTGGCTCCCACATGTTCCATGATGATCTCATCGGATGAACCACGATGTCGAGGATTCAATCAATCCCGTATACAATTCCCTTTGTCCAGCGGTATTGTACTTGCCCGAGATTCGATCGTTGGTATCTGATACCTTGTTCAATCCATCTACAAGTTCCACGATGGTCTCTTCAAACAACCGTATATACTTTCCAGAAATTCTACATTATTTTAGATCAACAATATGTCATCCACATATACTTATCAGAAATGTTGTAGTGCTCCCACTCACCTTTTTGTAAATACAAGTTTCTAGCAAACATTGTATAAACCTAAAAGCTTTGATCACTCCATCAAAACATATATTCCGATTCTGAGATGCTTGCTCTAGTCCATAGAAGGATTGCTGGAGCCAGCATACCTTTTAGCATCCTTAGGATCGACAAAACCTTTTATTGTATCACATACAACTTTTCTTACAAAACTGGTAAGAAAACTTGTTTTTGACATCCACCTGTAAGATTTCATAATCGAAAAATACAGCTAATGCTAACATGATTCCGACGGACTCAAGCATCGCTACGGGTTAGAAATTCTCATCGTAGTCAACTCCTTGAACTTGTGAAAAGACTCTTTCCCACAAGTCGAGCTTCATAGACGGTAACATTACCGCCCACGTCCGTCTTCTTCTTAAAGATCCATTTATCTCAATGGCTTGCCGATCATC
The DNA here is from genome assembly GCF_002162155.2 of Triticum dicoccoides. Taxonomy (NCBI): domain Eukaryota; kingdom Viridiplantae; phylum Streptophyta; class Magnoliopsida; order Poales; family Poaceae; genus Triticum; species Triticum dicoccoides. Next base: position 268,087,109 of record NC_041384.1, read on the forward strand.
GGGCAAGTCCACCAAAGTCCATGCTTTGTTCTGATATATGGATCCTATCTCGGATTTCATGGCTTCTAACCATTTGTCGGAATACGGGCCCACCATCGCTTCTCCATAGCTTGTAGGTTTATTGTTGTCTAACAACATGATATCTAAGACAGGATTACTGTACCACTTAGGAGTAGTACATATCCTTGTCAACCTACGAGGTTCGATAGCAACTTGATCCGAAGCTTTATGATCACTATCATTAACTTCCTATTCAACAGACGTAGGCGCCACAGAAAACATCTTTCTGTGTTGCATCACTCTCTGGTTGAAGTAAATGTTCGACAACCTCATCAAGTTCTATCTTCCTCCCACTCAATTCTTTCGAGAGAAACTCCTTCTCGAGAAAGGACCCGTTCTTAGCGATAAACAATTTGCCCTCGGATCTGAGATAGAAGGTGTACCCAACTGTCACCTTTGGGTATCCTATGAAGATGTGTTTGTCCGCTTTGGGTTCGAGCTTCTTCGGCTGAAGCCTTAAGCATCACAGCCCCAAACATTAAGAAATGAAAACTTTGGTTTCTTGCCAAACCAATGTTCACATGACGTCGTTTCAACGGACTTAAATGGTGTCCTATCTAAAGTGAATGCAGCTGTCTCTAACGCATAACCTCAAAATGAAAACGGTAGATTGATAAGAGACATCATAGATTGCACCATATCTCATAGTGTTCGATTACGACGTCCGGACACACCATTACCTTGTGGTGTTCCAGGTGGCTTCAACTGTGAAACAATTCCACAATGTCTTAAGTGTTTGCCAAACTCATAACTCAGAAATTCTCATTGATCAGATCATAGGAATTTGATCTTCTTGTTATGATGATTCTTAACTTCACTCTGAAATCGCTTGAACTTTTCAAATGTTTCAGACTTGTGCTTCATTAAGTAAATATACCTATATCTACTCAAATCGGTAGTGAAGATGAGAAAATAGCGATATCCACCGCATGCTTGAATTCTCATTGGATCACATGCATCAACATGTATGATTTCCAACAAGTCACTTGCCCGTTTCATTGTACCTGAAAACGGGGTCTTAGTCATCCTGCCCATGAGGCATGGCTCGCATGTGTCAAGTGATTCAAAATCAAGTGACTCCAAACATCCATCGATATGGAGTTTCTTCATGCATCTTACGCCAATATGACCTGAGCGGCAGTGCCACAAGAAAGTGGTACTATCATTATTAACTCTACATCTTTTGGCGTGAACATGTGTATTACCATGACCGAGACTCAATGAACCATTCACATAGGGTGCATGACCATGAAAGGTATTATTCATGTAAACAGAATAACCATTATTCTCTAACTTAAATGAATAACCGTATTGCAATGAACATGATCTAATCATATTCATGCTCAACGTAGACACCTGATAACATTTATCTAGGTTCAATACTAATCCCGAAGGTAGATGGAGCGTGCGATGGTGATCTCATCAACTTTGGAAACACTTCCAACACACATCGTCACCTCGCCCTTAGCCAGTCTCCGTTTCGTCCGTAGCTTTTGCTTCAAGTCACCAATAATAGCAACTGAACCGGTATCCAATACCCAGGTGTTACCAGGAGTACTAGTGAGGTACACATTAATAACACGTATATACTTTGTTGAAGTTGCCAGCCTTCTTACCTACCATGCATTTGGGGTAATTCCGCTACCAGTGACCGTTCCCTTTACAATAGAAGCATTTAGTCTCGGGTTTGGGTTCAACCTTGGGTTCCTTCACTGGAGCGGCAATTGGTTTGCCATCCATGAAGTTTCCCTTCTAGCCCTTTTCGAAACCAGTGGTCTTGTTAAACCGTCAACACTTGATGCTCCTTCTTGATTTCTACCTTATGCGGTCTTAAGCACCGCGAACAGCTTCGGGATCAACTCCATCCCTTGCATGTCATAGTTCATCACGAAGATCTAGTAGCTTAGTGATAGTGGCTAGAGAACTCTATCAATCACTATCTTATCTAGAAGTTTAACTGCCACTTGATTTAAGTGATTGTAGCACCCAGACATTCTGAGCACATGCTCACTAGCTGAGCTATTCTCCTCCATCTTGTTGCCAAAAGAACTTGTCAGAGGTCTCACACCTCTCAACATGGGCATGAGCCTGAAATCCCAATTTCAGCTCCTAGAACATCTCATATGTCTTATGGCGTTCAAAACGTCATTGGAATCCCGATTCTAAGCCGTAAAGTATGGTGCACTAAACTATCAAGTAGTCATCAGGATGTGTCTGTCAGGTGTTCACAACATCCACAGACGACGTTGTAGGGGTTTGCACATCGAGCGGTGCATCAAAGACGTAAGCCTTCTGTGTAGCAGTGAGGACACTCCTCGGACTACGGACCCAGTCCGCATCATTGCTTACAATATCTTTCAACTTAGTCTTTCTCTAGGAACGTATTGAAACAGGGAGCTACAACGTGAGCTATTTATCTACAACATATTTGCAAAGAAAATTTAGACTATGTTCATGATAATTAAGTTCATCTAATCAAATTATTTAATGAACTCCCACTCAGATAGACATCCCTCTAGTCATCTAAGTGAAACATGATTCGAGTCAACTAGGCCGTGTCCGATCATCACGTGAGACGGACTAGTCAACATCGGTGAACATCTTCATGTTGATCGTATCTTCTATACGACTCATGCTCGACCTTTCGGTCTTTCGTGTTTCGAGGTCATGTCTGTACATGCTAGGCTCGTCAAGTCAACCTAAGTGTATTGCGTGTGTAAATCTGGCTTACACCCGTTGTATTCGAACGTTAGAATCTATCACACCCGATCATCACGTGGTGCTTCGAAACAACGAACCTTCGCAATGGTGCACAGTTAGGGGGAACACTTTTCTTGAAATTTTAGTGAGGGATCATCTTATTTAAGCTACCGTCGTTCTAAGCAAATAAGATGTAAAACATGATAAACATCACATGCAATCAAATAGTGACATGATATGGCCAATATCATTTTGCTCCTTTTGATCTCCATCTTCGGGGCTCCATGATCATCGTTGTCACCAGCATGACACCATGATCTCCATCATCGTGTCTTCTTGAAGTTGTCTCGTCATCTATTACTTCTACTACTATGGCTAACGCTTTAGCAATAAAGTAAAGTAATTACATGATGTTTAAGTTGACACGCAGGTCATAAATAAATTAAGACAACTCCTATGGCTCCTGCCGGTTGTCATACTCATCGACATGCAAGTCGTGATTCCTATTACAAGAACATGATCAATCTCATACATCACATATATCATTCATCACATCCTTCTGGCCATATCACATCACAAGGCATATGCTGCAAAAACAAGTTAGACGTCCTCTAATTGTTGTTGCAAATTTTTACGTGGCTGCTATAGGTTTCTAGCAAGAACGTTTCTTACCTATGCCAAAACCACAACGTGATATGCCAATTTCTATTTACCCTTCATAAGGACCCTTTTCATCGAACCCAATCCGACTAAAGTGGGAGAGACAGACACCCGCTAGCCACCTTATGCAACTAGTGCATGTTAGTCGGTGGAACCAGTCTCACGTAAGCGTACGTGTAAGGTCGGTCCGGGCCGCTTCATCCCACGATGCCGCCGAATCAAGATAAGACTAGTAACGGCAAGTAAATTGACAAAATCGATGCCCACAACAACTTGTGTTCTACTCGTGCATAGAAACTACGCATAGACCTAGCTTATGATGCCACTGTTGGGGATCGAAGCAGAAATTTAAAATTTTCTACGCATCACCAAGATCAATCTATGGAGTAATCTAGCAACGAGGGGAAGGAGAGTGCATCTACATACCCTTGTAGATCGCTAAGCGGAAGCGTTCAAGTGAACGGGGTTGATGGAGTCGTACTCGTCGTGATCCAAATCACCGATGATCCTAGCGCCGAACGGACGGCACCTCCGCGTTCAACACACGTACGGTTGGGAGACGTATCCTCCTTCTTGATCCAGCAAGGTGAGAGGAGAAGTTGAGGGAGAACTCCAGCAGCACGATGGCATGGTGGCAATGGAGCTCGTGGTTCTCCAGCAGGGCTTCGCCAAGCACTATGGAGGAGGAGGAGGTGTAGGAGGAGGGAGGGCTGCACCAGGGAAGAGGTGCGGCTGCCCTCTCTCTCCCTCACTATATATAGGGGGAAGGGAGGAGGGGGAGGTGCCCTAGGGTTCCCTAGGGGAGGGGCAGCGGCCACAGGGGAAACCCTAGATGGGTTTGGGCGCCCCCACCCCCTAGGAAACTTGTCCCCCAAGCCGGGAGGGGCGGCTGCCCTAGGGGTGGCGCCCCCACCTCTCCTGGTTACGTGAGATGGGATGGGAGGGGCGCTCAGCCCCTTAGTGGGCTGATGTGCCCTCTCCCCTTGTCCCATAAGGCCCCCCAATGCTTGCCGGGGCCTCCGAAACCCCTTTCGGACACGCTGGTCATCACCTGGTACCCCCGGAACAATTTCGGACTCCAATACCCTTCGTCCAATATACCGATCTTCACCTCTGAACCATTCTGGAGCTCCTCGTCATGTCCGGGATCTCATCCGGGACTCCGAACAACCTTCGGTAACCACATACTATTTCCCATAACAACTCTAGCATCACCAAACCTGAAGTGTGTAGACCCTACGGGTTCGGGAACCATGCAGACATGACCGGGACAACTCTCCGGCCAATAACTAACAGCGGGATCTGGATACCCATGTTGGCTCCCACATGTTCCACGATGATCTCATCGGATGAACCATGATGTCGAGGATTCAATCAATCCCGTATACAATTCCCTTTGTCAAAACTTCAAGCACATGGCAAAGCTCAGCGTAGCTGATGTTCAAAACTTCAAGCAAATGTTGCATAACCTCAAGGAGCAGTTTCATCAGAAACGCGAGGAAGCCAAAGGATCAAAAGAGCGGATGAAATACTTCGCAGAGAAATGTGTTCAAGCGCACAATGAGGCTGAGAAGCGCAAGGCACCGGGGCGTCCTGGCATCGATCAAAGGATGGCTGCAAAACACAAGAAGAAGTCTATTGCAACACACTGAAGCACCACGGTAGGATGCAGCTATCATTGTCTTCCCTGTCGGCATGACATGATCGAAGCCTAAGGTCCCCTCAGCAGCTTCAAAGCTGAAGAAAACTAGGGCAGCTGAAGCTGATGCCAGGAAGCGAAAGCACAAGGATACCTCTGATGGTGCTCCATCAACCAAGAAGCCGAAGACAAAGTCTTCGCGGAAAGAGCGTGCTGCTGTGACAAAGCCACTTGTTGTTGAGCCCATCTCAGTTGCACGTCCCGCCTCCTCCAACCGAGAGCGTCAACTTGTAGTTCACGAGCCTGCTACCACAGGGGCTCCTGAAGACGAAGAAGTACCAGCTGCTGACCCCATCATAGTTGAAGACATTGCTTGCGAAGACAATGTAGAAGATGATGAAGTCCTTCCTCAGATCGAGCACCAACCGGTATCATCGCCTGTTCTCACGAATAGCGAACTCATCAGCATTGGTCGTCCTTTGACGCCAATTGCTCAGGATGCATCACAGGTTGATCAGCCCCAACAAGACACCCCCATTCAAGATGAAACCCCCAGAACTCCAACCCCTCAAGTCACCACTTTGATACTTGACGACGACTGCATGGTGCAGACCACTCCATCACCACAGGCGTCGCCCACATTCCGCAGGCTTCACAAAGGCCCTAGGCCTCCAATCACCATGTCGAGCATTCTAGAAGGAGAAGTGCAACAAAGCTTAGTCGCATGTGAAGTGTTTCCTAAAGCCACTCCTACTATGAATGTCTCTGAGTCTGAAGCCAAAGTTGCTAAAGACATTCCCACTGCATCAGCCGAAGATGATAAAGAACCAAGACAAGATGAAGAGAGAGTTGCCACACCCCCTGTTACTCAAGAAGCTGTTCTCGAGGAGAATGTGTTAGTGCCCGACCCTCCTGCTACTGAAGAGGAGGTTGAAAACATTAAGGCGGCCACAACCAACACTGCTAAAGCCAATGACGTTGTCATGGCTGAAGACAATGTGGCGCCTGAAGCTGATGTTGCACCCGAAGCTAGTGTGCAACCTGAAGCCCATGTGGATGCTGAAGCCACTGTTCCATCTCCTAGGCCTCACACAATTGAACATGCCTTCAATCATGGACAACTGGTCACTGTGAAATGGCCAATCATGGTTCCTCCCACTGCTCCCGGACCACAATATGAATACCATGTGGAGCATAGGCCACAGGTCCAGAAGCCAAAGCCCAGACTGCCAAGGTTTCCTGGTGCTGCATCATCACCAGGCTCATTCAGTGTCAACAGCTTCAGGGCACACAACACATTCTTTGACAGTGCCAAGAACCCATACTTGAAGCCAAAGATCTCATCTGATCGCTTCTGGAGCTTTCTGCAGTGCAGTTATTACTCATGTGTCTTATATAATCAAGAGCGGATCTTTCCTCACATGCATCTGGATTGTGAAGCCATTGCGAGACTGCCCTGTTTGGAAGAGGCCTTAGGCTGTTTCAGAGATGTTGGCCTTCTGCAGTTTTTCACGGATAAAGAGCATTGGAATGAAGAGCTTCTGCTGCAGTTCTACGATACTCTTCACATTCGTGGCTACAACAGGGATCCGAAGACTTGGGTCCTTGAGTGGATGACAGGTGATGTGCACCATGAAGTCAAAGCTCAAGATATCATCGAGCTTACTCCCCTGCCCACTCTAGGTGAATACTATGAACCTGGTTGTCAGCTACACAGGAATGCATTGGAGAGCATCTTTCAGAAGCCTGAGCCAAACATGAGTCAGATGCTCAGCATGATGAAGCCACTGCCACAAGATGCTGAATATCCTAAGGAATTCTTCATCGACGACCTTGAGTATCTTCCACAGACCATTTATCACATTGTTAGGCAAACTCTATGGCCCGTCAAAGGACATTCCCCTGCAGCCAAGCTTGAAGGCGCGATGAAGACATTGATGTTCTATATTCTGAATGGCATCGGCTTCAATGACATTGGTGCGCCCTCCCCCGTGTGGACGTGCGCCGCTCGCGCCCCGACCGAGCCCCTACCCGCCTTCGCACGCCACGACCCCACCCCCTGCGCCTTCCGACGTGCGCCCACTGTGGCCCGCACGCCTAGCCTCGCCCCGGGGCCGCGCTTGCCGCTGGCCACCGTGCCCACCGGCGCCTCCGGCTCCAGCCGCGGCCGCCGCCCACCTGCCTGCACGCCGCCTCTGCCCGCTTGCTGCGTGCCCACCGCCACTCGCTTCTGCTTGGCCTGCTGCTGCACCATTGCTGCCGTCGCCCGCGCCGCGTTTCCCCTGCTCACCTTCCACGCCCGCGCCGCCGGCTGGCCGGCCACCCCCTCGTCCCGCCCGCTCCCTTCCTAGGTCGCCCGGGTGCGCCCCTGGCTATGGCCGCCGGCGCCTTGAGCGGCTGTGCGAGCCCAGGAGCGCCCCTGGTGGCCTCGGGCGCTCGCCACACACGGGCGCCCGCACCCGTTTAGCCGCACCCGCTAAACTCGCCTGGGCCACTGGCCTATTGGGGCCCACGCCCCTAAAAAAGGTTAAAAAAGGACTTTATATATATAATTAATTATCCTATTAGTTAAATTTAATTAAAACTTGCTTAATTAACTTAACCTGCTAATTAAACTACCTGATTTGTAATTAGTTAGATGTGTCTATGACAGGGGGACCCCACCCCGTGTTGACCAGTCAAACATTGACTGGTCAACTGGGACCCCCTGGCCCACCTATCAGCCTCTGGTACACTTCTGTGTACGCAGAGCTGGGTGCACCTAGCATTTTATTCTTTAATTTCGAAATAATAATAAATCCAAAAATTGTTCTAAACTTCAGAAAATCATGGAAAATAAACCGTAACTCGGATGAAAATGTTTTCTACATGAAAGTTGCTCAAAAAAATCCAAGGAATCCAAATACGCGGTCCTTTCATCTATCACATGCCCCTAGCATGCTGAACAGGGAACCGTTCCCCCTCTTCCACCTATCCGGAATTCGTCTAACGCCGGGAATTCATCCTCAGATGTTTATCCCCTCCGTCTGCAACGTGTAGTATTACGTTAGGACAACCCTAGCTATGCATATCATCATGTAATGCTTAGTGATGCATCTGTTTGCTCTGTATTTACTGTTTCTTCCCCCTCTTCTCTCCGGTAGACCCCGAGACCGATGCCGCCCATGTGATCGGCTACATCGACGACACTTCTTCTTTTTCAGCAGAGCTTCCAGGCAAGCAAACCCCCCTTGAGCATTCTGACATCGCCCATTTCTTTCCCGCTCATGCTTGCATTAGAACTGCTACTACTTTATGTATGGTCCTACTCTGATGCATAGCCTGTTTTTGTTACCTGCTTTCATACCTTACTTGCTTATCCTAAACTGCTTAGTATAGGTTGGTTAGAGATCCATCAGTGACCCCACCTTGTCCCAGTTGCCTCGCTTTATGTTCGATGACTCGATCAACGTGATTGACGTCCCGGCCCCGACACCATACATCACCCCCTAGTTGTACGGCTCTGCAGAGTTACCATCGAGTGCCGAGGATGGAACCTCTTACATCACTCCTGATGAGATCTCTGTAGTGTAGCTATACGGTCGAGGTCATCGAGGGTGATTTCCTCCTTAACCACTTCCGTTACGGCTCCGTCGTGCAACCCCTCAAGTGTGAACCTCGAGGGTGGATCCTCTTACGTTCACCTTGATGACAACATCGAGTGGAATTCACTGGGGGTGATTCCTCGGGGTTTCCCCCTTGGTGTTAGACACACAGTTACTATGGTTACTATGACATTACACTGAACCCTGTTACTAAAGACGGGTCGGCCCTAAGGGGTACCCGCGCGAGCTTAATAGCGAGTGATGTGGAGTCGGGTTGACCTGGAAGGTGCCCGCGAGATACTTACGAGGCGTGGCTGGGCATTCTTAGCCCTTGCCGCAAGTACTCGAGATGGGGCGACGGGGTCACATCTTTCGTGAGTCTCTGCTTGTTACCGCGCGTTCCTAATCCACTACGATTTGGATATTTGATCTGAGGGGCCTCTGGCCTGATAGCACTAACCATCACGTGGGCATTGTATGGGCGTCCTGTGTCGCATGCATCAGCCGAAGCTTATTAGACGTCAGCAACTGAGCGGCGCGTGTCAGGTTGGACTAGTAAGCTCCTGCCTTTTTAAGGAGGTAGCTAGGTCTGCTCACCGGCCGCCCACGCAACGTGCAAGAGTTCCCAGGGCGATGGCCCATGACCCCTGGGGGCATAGGTTTAGTCTGGCGTGCTGACCTCTCTATTAAGCCTAGGTCGGGTTGCGGCATATTGTTTGGCCGAGGCCGGGCATGACCCAGGAAAGTGTGTCCGGCCGGAGTTAATCGAGCGTGGTGGGCAAGTTGGTGCACCCCTGTAGGGAAGAAAACATCTATCGGTAGCCTATCCTATGGTAACGGACACTTGGAGTTGTATCCCGATCGATACAACTAGAATTGGATACTTGAGATGAGAAATGGTTATGAGAAATGGATAGTATGGCTCTGGGATTGCTTTCTCGCAGGGAGTCGACAAAGGATCTCTGGCCGAGGTTGATAACACTATTACTACTTTACAATATGTTGATCTGTACTCTTCTATATGCTGCAAGATGCTTGAAGATGCTAGTCTTCGATAGGCTAGGCTTTCCCCTTCTCTTCTGGCATTCTGCAGTTTAGTCCACAGATACAACCCATTTGTTTGATACAGATGCATACTTAGTTTAGATCTGATGTAAGTCTTGCGAGTACTTTGGATGAGTACTCATGTGTCAGGACCCCGATTCTAAGTCACACCGACCTAGCCTGTAACACCTCATATCACTTTGCGGCCTCACGCACGGTATCCCCACGGGTGTCGCCTTACCATGGCCCGGGACCGTTTGCGCCTTTTGGCTCATGTATATGATAGTGTCGCTTGCATCCATATGACAGAGAACCCGGGCCGACATGACTAGTCATGAACCCAAAGTGGCACTAACTTATGGGGACAGGCATACATGAATGAACATCGAGCATGTCGGTCAGCAGCGTGTGAATCCGGGCTGTAGCAACTGGGCTAACAGGACTCCGGGAACCCGGGCTGTAGCAAGCTAGCAGGACTCCGGATGTCACCGCATGGCATTTCCCCAAAGGGACAGACACAGGAATGAAGTGAATCACATGCCGGCCAGTCTAAGTGTTCTGGAGTAGTAGTGCTGGGCTAGCAGGACTCCGGTGAACCGGGCTGTAGCAGACTACTATGGCTCATGGAAGCACAAGGCTACATTTCCCCATAAGAGAGGCTACCAAGGATGAACAACTAGGTTGTTGGATCCCACACATACCAAGCATTTCAATCATACACACAATATGCTCGATATGTGTAAATACAACATGGCATCACAACATAACTCTACGACTCAAGTATTTATTCATTTGGCTCCGAAGAGCCAGATATTACAAGCATGGGTCTCATGACCCAACATTCAGAGCATACAAGTCAATGCACATGCGGAAGCTTAACATGTCTGAGTACAGACTTCTACAAATGAAAAAGGCCGAGAAGCCTGACTATCTACCAGATCCTGCCGAGGGCACAAGATCGTAGCTGAGGTATCAAGCTAAACGTCGAAGTCCATGTGGAACTACTAGCGAGACTGAAGTCTCTATGCAAAACATAAATTAAGCAAATGTGAGTACAAATGTACCCAACAAGACTTACATCAGAACTAACTACATATGCATTGGTAGCAACAAAGGGGGTGGCGGATTTTAACTGCAGCAAGCCAGCTTTGACTCAGTGGCTAACCTGAGCTACTACTGCAAATAACTCTTTGAGGTGGCGCACACGACTCCACATATTCACCATATCAATACACCACTATGGATCCGCTCCCGTTTCCCTACGAGAACGCCATCCATAGCACTCACGCTTATCTTGCGCATTTTAGAGTATCCACTTTCACTTGTCTATGAACGACGCAAGGGGTCCAAGTTTCCATATCTGAGGAATCCGACTATTCGAATAGATAATGATAACCCTGCAGGGGTGTACTTCTTCACACACGCTCTCGCCACTTACCACCATGTACACATCGTGTACCTCGAAAACCTTCAAGCAGAAGCCTGGCGAGGGAGTCAACCACGACCTGACTAACCACACAAGTCTCTCGTCCAGGTTTATCGCCTATTCGGGTTCCATCCGCAAGGAAATCCGGCCGGGGTGTCGCTCACGGCCCCAAACAATGTGTGCAGGGTTCCCAAGCCCACCATCCGGGTGCCACTTGGTACACCATGCCACTATGCCTAGTCTGTCCCAAGCCCACCTGTACTGGGTGCCACTTGGTAGACTACTGACACTACCTACAAACACCAGAAACTAGTTGCAACTCCTGGACAAAGATTGAGTTGATTAATAAGCCGAGAGGGGCCGAGTTACCGGAACCCAATGTGTGGTAGTAACTGTTCATGGATCACAAACACAAAACCCAGTTCCTGAGAACGGCTGCAATGAGACAACCCACCATGTACTCCTACATGGCCTCTCACCGCTACCTTTACCAAATCGTGTTCACACACTTAGCTCTCAACGGTAGGACATGTTCACCATGTTCCAGTTCATTCCCGATGAATCAGACCTGACTCAACTCTAAGCAGCAGCAGGCATGACAACAAGCATGAATGAGTAGGCACATCAGGGCTCAAACAATTCCTACTCATGCTAGTGGGTTTCATCTATCTACTGTGGCAATGACAGGTCATGCAGAGGAAAGGGGTTCAACTACCGCATCATGTAATAGTTGAATCGTTGTTGTCCTAATGCAGTAAAAGAGAGCAGGAGTGAGAGAGTGGGATTGTATCGGAATGAACAAGGGGGTTTTGCTTGCCTGGCACTTCTGAAGATAATATAGTTATTCATCGGTGTCATCGATCACGCCGTTGGGAACTTCGTCGACTGAGAAGGGACGGTTACCGACAAACAGAGAAGGACACAATCAATGCAATGCAACAATATGATGCATGAATGTGACATGACAATATGAGTGTGTTGGGCTAGTGCAACTACAACCAGGGTGGTTTGAGCTCATTTGAATCAAGGACTCAAATGCAAACTCAAGTTATGGGTTCATAAAGTGCATTAACATGTTTTGAGCTAAACAGCAAGGTTAAGTTGTTTAATCATGCATGAAACCAGTACAGATGGATATATTGAATTTTTTTCATATATAATTTATTTCATTTGGAGCTATAGATTAATTTCTATGAATTTTTGAAGTTTTGGATATTTTCTGGAATTTCCTGATTATTATTAAATCCAGAAAATGTATTACTGCGTCAGCATTAGGTCATACTATTAGGTCATACTAACGTCAGCAGGTCAACAGACGCCGTCCAGGTCAAACCTGACCAGTGGGGCCCACTGGTCAGTGACTAACTAGCTAACCTAAGTTTAATTAGAGCCTGGGCCCGCATGTTAGTGTCTAATCTACTTAACTAAGTTAATTAGCACTAACTAAAGCTAACACTAATTAAACAGGGGCCTGGCCCACACGTCAGTCCGCCAGGGGAGGTCAAACCCCTGGTCAGCGGGTTCAAACCCGCTGGACTTGGTCCACAGCTCGACGGTGGCGATGACAGACGCGGCGGAGGGCGTCAGGTTTTGCTGTTCGATGACCAAATAAGCGGCGGAGAGGCTCTACGCGTAGCTAGTGCTCTTCCGCATCCAACGAGACCGAAGTCAGCGGCTGGGGTGGCCGGAAACGGCGGCGGCGACCTCAACGGCAGCGGCTGGAGCTTGGGCAACGACAACTGTGGCGCTATGATGCATGCAAGGCGATCTAGTGGCTGCGTTCGTCTCCTAGGAGCAACCCGAGCACGATGACGAGCTCAGGTGCAAGCCACAGTGTCCCTAGCCACGACGGCGATGAATCACGGCCCCGACGAGCTTTGGAGCTCATGGGGGTGACGTCTACGGTGAGGGATAGACCACAGGGTCAGGAGGAAATGGTGGCAGAGCTCACCGCGGTTCATACGAGCAGGCCGGCAAGGTCGGGGAAGCATGGACGGTGACGAATCAACGATGATGTTGCCGGCGGCCGAAGATTGAGGATGAGCTCGGGGACGACGCTATAGGGCTCCCGCGGTCGAGTGGGTTGGTGTAGACGATGCAGAAGGCGATGGTGGTTCCTCTGGACGCGTCGACAAGGCGAGGGGGAGGCAGTGGCTACGGTAACAGCGAGCGGCAGCGACGGCTATGCTCGGACGGCGCTTGGCTGCGAGAGAGAGGGGGCTAGAGGAAGGGACGAGGACGAGCGATGGGCGAGAGGGACCGGGGTGGCGCATGGCAGCTTCTGGAGCCTCTCCTGTGTCGGCAGAAGGAGGAGGTGGCCTTGCGCGTGGACGCGCGCGGCGAGCACGCGCCCCTCATGCTCCTGGCGGGAGGTTGGGGATGACTGGTAGCTGCGGGTGGGCTGGGCCGCCAGGTGGCTGGACTGCCCGGTGGGCTGCATAGGAGGTAAGCCCAGGTAAGTTTCTTTCCTTACTCTTTTGTTTCAGTTTTCTATTTATTTCCTCTCTGTTTTGATTTAGTTTTATAACTAAATCATTTTATTAAATTCTGAACATAAATATGGGCACTAACTGAATTAATCCAAAGGCCCTCAAGTGATTTCAGAATATTTGGAGCATTTAAAATATTTATAAAGTTCAAATGCCCCAATTCAAATATAATATGGGTTAATTCAAAAATCCATAAATGGCCAACAATTTTGCTCATGATTTTTGGCAGAGGTTTTCACTTCTATCAAAAATCATGAACATTTTTAAAGGGCATTTTGGGTTCTTGAAAAAGATTTTATTTCACCCTATTGAATTCTTTCTGGTGCTAGGGTTTAATCAATCCCCATTTCAAGTTTCTTTCAAATTTAAACATGATGCACACATAGAGCTAGTCTAGTGCAAAACCAAAACCTAGGGATGTGACATCACGGTTGCTTTGCTACCTCTTTTTCCCCCATACCCAATTGTTGCGACCAGATGACGGATCCCAGGAGCCAGACGATGCCACCGATGACTACTACTACCCCGAGGGTGCCTACTACTACTTGAAGACCGCCGACGACCAGGAGTAGTTAGGCGGCTCCCAGGCAGGAGGCCTTGCCTTTTCGATCGATGTTGCTTTTGTGCTAGCCTTCTTAAGGCAATCTTGTTTAACTCATGTCTGTACTCAGATATTGTTGCTTCCGCTGACTCTTGTGTATTCAAGCTTATGTATTCGAGCCCTCGAGGCCCCTGGCTTGTAATATAAAGCTTGTATTATTTTAATTTGTGTCTAGAGTTGTGTTGTGATATCTTCCCGTGAGTCCTTGATCTTGATCGCACACATTCGCATGTATGATTAGTGTATGATTGAATCGAGGGTGTCACAAGTTGGTATCAGAGCCGACTGCCTGTAGGATCCCCCCTTTCCAACTCCTTGTCCGAAGTTGAGTCTAGAAACCAAAAACCATTTTACTAACTTGGCTGTGTGTCTTACGGGCCCACGTCGCCAACTGAGTGGTATTAGGATCTTTTATTCCATGTCTATACTCTGGGACTCTGATCTCTCTTCTATTCGGGTTAAATGGTTTTACTAACTCGAACATTAGGATCTCGTGATCACATCCTCCCGGAGATCCCCTTATTTCAGATGATCGCCGACTGCATCAGAAGATTCCGAAGTTACTCTACGATATTCTCTCGAGACTTTATGCCTGTTGCCTTTGTAGTTCCCTACCACCGAAATAACCTTATGGATAACTACACACACTTGCCAATCTTACATTCTATCCCATTGATCTTGTTATTACAAGATGCCCTGAACTGCTCTCCTTTTTTCGAGAATCCTTTGAGCTTACTGCATTGCAGTTCCTTGTCATCTGAATACCCCTATGGATAACTTTGTGCACCTATCAAGTATCCGCTCATCCTCAGTTGATTCATGTACTTCACAAAAGTCTTTGTAATACCATTCGTTCTTGTGAAAATCCTCAACAGCCTATTGTTCTTGAATTTCATGCTTGCTTGCATTATGGTTAATACCATAAGTCTAGTAATCTTATTGTCAGCCTTTGTCATTATCATTTTCAGTCCGTTGATACAATATGTTGCGAAGGCTCACAATCCTCAATCAGATCCTAGAATTCATCCTTCCAGCTCAGACATCATTTTAACATGTGCTGAATTTCGATCAATCAAATCGCCATCGATCGTACCCCTAAGGCTATTCTACCTATCCATCCCTAATCAGAGCATTGCTTCTGATCCCTTGTCTTGGAATTCATAATTCCGTTGCAATTGAGCTTTGAGTTAGTCAGTTGTTTCTATGATCTGATCTCCTTGCATTCTTTCTTCCTCTGGTTGAATATTGATGCTCACATCAGATCCCTTGTGGACCACCAGACCCCCTTTTTCGGAGTTTATCCGACAACATTCTTCATATTCAATAAGCTTGTGAGCCTTTCCTCGGATACATAATGTTATTGGTAAATTGTATCCTCCACTTTCTCAAGCATGCTCTACTACCGAGCTTGTGTTATTTATTCTCGAAATTTATGATATATGTTCCTAAGATGGCCCGATGGGTTGAACCTATGCCTTCCCTAATCTGTGTTAACTCGAAAGTTATGCAGGTTATACTCTACTGGCTTTTCGTGAGATAAAATTTCAATACTACAGCTTCTTCAAGAGCGAGAAGTAAAATGAAAGGTTATGCATTGTAGAAGTGGGAGTCGACCCTGAACCTTTGTGTTCATGCCCACGGACATGGTGTGGAACTTATCATGAAAGCTTCTTGCAAGGATATTTAATCATTTGAATAATTCTTCCGTTATCGTAAATTGAATCCCTTGCAGTTATGGTCCCGACCATATTTCCTCCTTGATCCCATTTACTGGGTAAGTTAAAATTACTTATCCTCTGCAAATCATTTCCCCCGTCTAACCTCTACTCCGATTTACCTTCTGGCATTACACCTAGTACTTGATACTGAGAAGCTTTATACCCCATCACATCATTCCTAGCTTGATCGGCTATATTTTTATCTTGTCAACTTTTTTAACTATGCTACCTGGTCCTTATGCCTGGAGCAACTTCTGATGATGAGCTAACCTTACGTCGATCTTCCTCATCTTATCGTTTCACCTCGAACAACAAGCTTGACTTTGAGCTTGTGTCGAATCCATGGTTCTCATAGCCTTTCACTTCATCCTTCCTTTTCTGCTCGATGGCATCTTCATAGAGTCTCTCGACAAAATTTGTCTTAATCACTGTCAACACTTTGGCTTCTTCAGAGATGTCAATTGAATTCATGGCTAGTAACACCATCCTTGCCTCTCGATGATTTGTGTCAACATCAACAACATTCTTGTCTCCCTCCCAACACAAACTTGATCATATTAATTTTGGGGATACGTCCTTTTTGACATGTCGATGGATTGCTATTGAACCCATCGTCCACCTCCTCATCTTTTCCCTGATAAAATAACATGATATGTTCTAGAAATTCCCGATGGATCCATTGTGAATCCAAGGTCCGACCTTTACCTGATAACCATGTCAATGCTATCCCGAAGCATGATTGTGGTACTCAAACATCAACAAGAACATTTGAAGCATAATGCTAAATGCTTCTTGTTCATTTATCCAAACACCGTTGTACGTGTAACATCATGAATTCCCTCACCCCTTTACCTAATTGGCTATCTACTTACTATCCTATCATGGATATCATCCTCTGCTTGTCCTTGGGAAGGATATACTCCTGATAATTGTGTTTAAACACATTTTTCTTTCCATTGTTCTGATTATTATACTAACTATATTTTTCCTTTCCATTCTTTCGTTTAACCTTTCCGGTAAACTAACTTATCTCAGTAGAGATAATTTCCTGCTTAGGTAAACACCTCAATGTACAACTCTGTCAGTAAAGACCCTATTACTATTGTTGTTGACATTCCGGTAGCCATCGATGGATGAGAACTTGCCTATTGGTCCGCCTCGTCTCAACGAGCAGGAAAATGGTTCTCTTCGTCCCTCGCCCTTGGTACCGACGGTGTTGCCGACATAACTGACAGGCTACCCTCTGACATGCCTTGCTATCATGACCGTGCAAGATGTCATCACTCCTTCTATTTTAACCCACATGGTGGGCCCATAATCCATAGTTCCACAGGATCGAAACCTGATTCTCCTGTACAACCTTTATTCCAAAATATTCTCTGTACTTGGCTTTGTATGTAAATCACGAGCTAACTTCCTCACCATGATTCATTCCGGTATCAGAGTCAACATTATGCCTCAGTGCTTTGTACCCCTTCTTCACCTGTTATAGGCATCAGCTTGATGCCTACCTGGTTGAAACTTGTTGAACCTCCTTATAGCACTCTCGATTTGTTTTCTTGGTGCTTCTAAAATCTCCTTCCTTGAGATAATTACCGGATGCCAATCCTTTCAAACATCTGTCCTTATGGTTTTTATATATATACCCTATTCGTAAGTACTGTGGAGTTTCTGAAGAAAGGTTAACAACTTCATCATGACGCCTTGATGCAGTGAATTGAAGACATCAACGTTATAGATCAACCTCCTCGATGAGATTAGCAAGAAAAGGAGATCCGTTAGAATTTCATAACCAATCCTTTTCCCCTTACTCCACCTCTTAAATCTCGGGATGAGATTTCTTGTAGTGGAGGAGAATTGTGACACCCGGATAATTAAGCCACAGTAATTCCTTACTAATGATGCCACGTCATCATGATTACTGTTGTTAAACTCGCGTTGGTTTGAAACCAGTTCAAATTTCAAATTCAAATCAAAGTCAAAATTCAAAATTTCCAAACATGGAAACTAAAATGTTCAAAGTGTGGTAAATAATCCCTGGATATTTGTTATGTTGGAACCAACCTCTTTTGAAATCCAAAATGCCCTTGAAATTAATTTTTGGACCAGCAGCAACTAAATTGGCCTTTTCAATTTCTAAAAATGGTTAGACAACTCCTTTTCACCCCATACTTTTTGTTCCATCTCAATATATTGTGTTAGATTTTTGTGCCAAGTTTTGTTCATAACAAAACTCATTTTGTACAGAAAGGAAAATGGAAAAGGAAAAGAGGGAATGGAAAACAGAAAAGAAAAGGAGGAGAACCTAAGCTACCGGGCTTGTTAGCCCACCTAACTAAAGGCCAGGCCACACAGCCCACCCCACCCCCTGTATAACCCCTCCCCGAAATCCTAGCTACTCACCTGATCCACCACCCCCCTGTTCCCACTCCCTCCCATGATCTGGATCGGGGGCACGACCCCATTGTGCTAGCCCCTCGACCCCGACGCTCGCGTTGACCGCCATCGCCAACCCCGCTGCTGATCCTCGACGCCTACGCCCCGCGGCCACCTCGCCGGAGAACCCCCCCTTGGCCGACGACTCATCCTCCTACCCGGAACCCTCCCACTTGACTGGTTTTGGATCGGGGAGGGGCTCGATCCCGCGCCTCCCATCGCCGCCATGCTCCGCCACCGACGCCGCCACTCGGACCCCACCCATGCCGGACCGCCTCCTCGACCCCGCCCCGCCTCTCCATCGCCGGCGCCAACGCCTCACCGCCGCATCACCACGATCGTCCCTGACCTCTTCCTCGCTGGTTGATCCGGAGCCACGCCGTCCCCTTCCCTCCAACGTTGGTGAGGGCCTCGCCCCCTCCTCTCTCTGTCGCGAACGCACTCCAACGCCCGCTTGAGGTCACCTCCCGCCTACGCCGGCCACCTCCCCCGCGCTGCCTCTATTCGTTCGCCGCACCACCGCATCAGCGTCGCACCCGTCGTCCCCCGCACTGTGCGCGTGCGCCCTCCCCCGCGTGGACGTGCGCCGCTCGTGCCCCGGCCAAGCCCCTACCCCGCTTCGCACGCTGCGACGCCGCCCCCTGCGCCTTCCGATGTGCGCCCACAGTGGCCCGCACGCCTAGCCTCGCCCTGGGGCCGCGCTTTCTGCTGGCCACCGCGCCCACCCGCGCCTCCGGCTCTAGCCGCGGCCGCCCTCCCCTGCCTACCGCCGCCTCTGCCCGCTTGCTGTGTGCCCATCGCCGCTCGCTTCTGCTTTGCCTGCTGAAAGTGCAACTATCCCTAGGTGGTTTTGGTAATTCCTAACAACATATAGCTCATTGAGCCAATGCTATTTCAAGATTAATATCTCAGGAAAGCTCAATGATTGGCATGGCATGGATGAGAAAAGTGGACCCCTCAAAATGCTAAGAACAAAAGGATTGGCTCAAGCTCAAAGCTCAAGACTCTATATTTTCTATTTTAGTGATCCAAGATCACATTGAGTCTATAGGAAAAGCCAATACTATCAAGGAGGGATGAGGTGTTGCTTAATGAGGCTCTTGCTCAAAATGCTTAGTGATATGCTCCAAAACCCTCAACTACTTTCTCACAACCACATATGACCTAAACCAAAAGTCAAACTCGGCCCCACCGATTCTTTCTATCCGGCGCCACCGAGTTCAAATGTCATAGCCACTGCCACAAACCCTAGGCAAATCGGTCTCACCGATAGGGATCTCGGTCTCACTAAGATGGGGTTGTAATCTCTCTGTTTCCCTTGGTAACATTTTGGTCTTACCGAGATGAGCGATCGGTCCCACCGAGATTGCAATGTAAACTCTCTATTTCCCCTTCGCAACGTTTCGGTTTCACAGAAATGAGCGATCGGTCCCACCGAGTTTACCTGACCAACTCTCTGGTTAGCTTATTACCAAAATTGGTCGCGCCAAGTTTGTGTAATTGGTCTCACCGAGATTACGTTATGCCCTAACCCTAACCATATAGGTCCTACCGAGTTGCATGTCGGTCTCACCGAAAACCCTAACAGTCACTAGCTTTGTTGAATCGGTCCGACCGAGTTTAACAATTCGGTCCCACCGAGATTGGCAAGTTGTGTAACGGTTAGATTTTGTGTGGAGGCTATATATACCCCTCCACCACCTCTTCATTCGTGGAGAGAGCCATCAGAACAAACCTACACTTCCAACTTACTTTTTCTGAGAAAGAACCACCTACACTTGTGTTGAGGCCAAGATATTCCATTCTTACCATATGAATCTTGATCTCTAGCCTTCCCCAAGTTGCTTTCCACTGAAATCTTCTTTACACCAAATCTATATCCTGTGGGAGAGAGTTGAGTGTTGGGAAGACTATCATTTGAAGCACAAGAGCAAGGAGTTCATCATCAACACACCATTTGTTACTTCTTGGAGAGTGGTGTCTCCTAGATTGTCTAGGTGTCACTTGGGAGCCTCCGACAAGATTGTGGAGTTCAACCAAGGAGTTTGTAAGGGCAAGGATATCGCCTACTTCGTGAAGATCTACCGCTAGTGAGGCAAGTCCTTCGTGGGCGACGGCCATGGTGGGATAGACAAGGTTGCTTCTTCGTGGACCCTTCATGGGTGGAGCCCTCCATGGACTCGCGCAACCGTTACCCTTCGTGGGTTGAAGTCTCCATCAACGTGGATGTACGATAGCACCACCTATCGGAACCACGACAAAGCATCCGTGTCTCCTATTGCGTTTGAATCCTCAAAACCCTTCCCTATACATTCTTGCAAGTTGCATGCTTTACTTTCCGCTGCTCATATACTCTTTGCATGCTTGCTTGAATTGTGTTAAGATTGCTTGACTTGTCCAAAGTTGCTAAAATCTGCCAAGAACTAAAATTGGGAAAAGGATAAGTTTTTATTTGGTCAAGTAGTCTAATCACCCCCCTCTAGACATACTTTCGATCCTACAAGTGGTATCAGAGCTTTGGTTTCCATTTGCCTTGATTTTCATAACTTTTGAAGTCATAGCCTTGGTTTCAGAACCTAGGAGAGTATGGCGTCTAGCGAGGGAAATTACCACTGTAGAGGTCCTTACTTTGATGGTACTAATTTTGCTAGTTGGAAGCATAAGATGAAAATGCATATTCTTGGACATAACCCCGCCATATGGGCTATTGTGTGTATTGGCTTGCAAGTTGAATTCTTTGATGGGAGAGAACCGAACCGTGAAGCTACCGCGGAAGAGTTGAAGATGCTGCAATACAATGCTCAAGCTTGTGATATCCTCTTCAACGGATTGTGCCCTGAAGAATTCAACAAAATCAGCCGTCTTGAGAATGCAAAGGAAATTTGGAATACTTTGATTGATATGCACTAAGGTACCGACTCCGTCAAGGAATCCAAGTTGGATGTGCTTCAAAGTCAGCTTGACAAGTTCAAAATGAAGGATGGTGAAGGTGTCGCTGAAATGTACTCTAGGCTTGCTCTTATCACAAATGAGATCGCCGGCTTAGGAAGTGAAGAGATGACCGACAAATTCATCATCAAGAAGATCCTAAGAGCTTTGGATGGAAAATATGATACCATATGCACATTGATCCAAATGATTCCCAATTACAAAGATCTCAAGCCAACGGAAGTCATTGGAAGAATTGTTGCTCATGAGATGTCACTCAAGGATACGGAGGAGCTTCATAACAAGTCAAGTGGTGCTTACAAAGCCTCATGTGAAGCTCCCACATCATCAAGTGAGAAACAAACCTTCAATGAAGAATTGAGCCTAATGGTGAAGAACTTCAACAAGTTCTACAAGAGTAGAAGCAAAGAGAGAAGTTCCAACTCAAGGTCCTACAATGACAAAAGATCTTCTAGTCGAGAGCAAAATTGCTACAATTGTGGAAGACCCAGACACTATTCCAATGAGTGTACGACACCCTACAAGAGAAGAGAAGATTCTCCAAAAAGAAGAAGTAGAAGAGAAGAATCACCATCAAGAGAGAGAGAAGGAGTAGAGATGATCGTTATAAACGAAGAACATCCCGGAGAAGCAAAGATTTGGAAAGGAAGGACAAGTCATCAAGGAGCTACACAAAACAAAGACATCAAGCTCATGTTGGTGAATGGGTATCCGACTCCGACTCCGACAATCACTCCGAGAGAATCTATCACTCCGACTCTGAATATACTCAAGATGAAGGTGTTGCCGGTCTAATCACCCCCCTCTAGACATACTTTCGATCCTACAAGTGGTATCAGAGCTTTGGTCTCCATTTTCCTTGATTTTCATAACTTTTGGAAGTCATAGACTTGGTTTCACA
This sequence comes from Triticum dicoccoides, assembly GCF_002162155.2. Lineage (NCBI taxonomy): Eukaryota > Viridiplantae > Streptophyta > Magnoliopsida > Poales > Poaceae > Triticum > Triticum dicoccoides. The sequence continues at coordinate 268,109,316 of NC_041384.1, forward strand.
ACCTAGGAGGGTATGGCGTCTAGATAGGGAAATTACCACCATAGAGGTCCTTACTTTGATGGTACTAATTTTGCTAGTTGGAAGCATAAGATGAAAATGCATATTCTTGGACATAACCCCGCCGTTTGGGCTATTGTGTGTTGGCTTCCAAGGTTAATTCTTTGATGGGAGAGAACCAAATCGTGAAGCTACCGCGGAAGAGTTGAAGATGCTGCAATACAATGCTCAAGCTTGTGATATCCTCTTCAACGGATTGTGCCCCTAAGAATTCAACAAAAAATCAGTCGTCTTGAGAATGCAAAGGAAATTTGGGATACTTTGATTGATATGCACGAAGGTACCGACTCCGTCAAGGAATCCAAGTTGGATGTTCTTCCAAGTCAACTTGACAAGTTCAAAATTAAGGATGGTGAAGGTGTCGCTGAAATGTACTCTAGGCTTGCTCTCATCACAAATGAGATTGCCGGCTTAGGAAGTGAAGAGATGACCGACAAATTCATCATCAAGAAGATCCTAAGAGCCTTGGATGGAAAATACGATACTGTATGCACATTGATCCAAATGATGCCAAATTACAAAGATCTCAAGCCAACGGAAGTCATTGGAAGAATTGTTGATCATGAGATGTCACTCAAGGATAAGGAGGAGCTCCATAACAAGTCAAGTGGTGCTTACAAAGCCTCATGTGAAGCTCCCACATCATCAAGTGAGAAACAAACCTTCAACAAAGAATTGAGCCTAATGGTGAAGAACTTCAACAAGTTCTACAAGAATAGAAGCAAAGAGAGAAGTTCCAAGTCAAGGTCCTACAATGACAAAAGATCTTCTAGTCGAGAGCGAAACTGCTACAATTGTGGAAGACCCGGACACTACTCCAATGAGTGTATGGCTCCCCACAAGAGAAGGGAAGATTCTCCCAAAAGAAGATGTAGAAGAGAAGAATCACCATCGAGGGAGAGAAGGAGTAGGGATGATCGTTATGAATGAAGACCCTCCCGGAGAAGCACGGATTCGGAAAGGAAGGACAAGTCATCAAGGAGCTACACAAAATGGAGACATCAAGCTCATGTTAGTGAATGGGTATCCGGCTCCGACTCCGGCAATGACTCCGAGAGAAGCTATCACTCCGACTCCGAATATACTCAAGATGAAGATGTTGCCGGTCTAGCACTTGTGACAACCAACTCCTACGACATATTTGATTCACCAAATGAAGGACTTGGAAGATTCTTCATGGCTAAAGGCCCAAAGGTATCACATCCCGAGTATGTTGATTTCAATAGTGATGAAGATGACTTGTTAGGTGATGATTATTTACTTGTTGACAACTCTAGTGATGAATACTATGATGAAACGTCAATTAATCATGCTAATCAAGATAAAACGAATGACAATAATAAGGAGAAGATTGAGTTTCTAACTAAAGAACTAAACACTTTTAAGTTAGCTCATGAAACTATCTTAGGAGATCATCGAGAACTTTTAAGGACTCATGAGAAATTACGGTTTGAAAAGCTCAACCTTGAGCAAGAGCATGAGTTCTTAAAGGCAATCAATGATGATCTTCACAAGAAAAGTTCTTGTTACATTGCCAAGATTTTACTCTTATCCACTTACATGCCTCAAGTCAAGTTTAGTATCAAGAACAAGAAAGATTCTTCCTCTAGTAGTGACAATATTCATGATAAATCCAATGTTGTTGCTTCTAGTAGTTCTCTTGATTCCACTAATGATTCTCTTAGCCAAGTTATACTTGAGCAAGAAAATATCTTATTGAAGGGAATTATAGAGAAAGCTGTCTAGGAGTAAGCAATTCGAGGAAATTGTACGCAAGCAAGGAAGGCACCGGAAGAACCAAGGTGTTGGTTTTGAATGAAAGTTCAATGCCAATGGAGTTGAGTGGGAAGAAGATCAATACCCCAAGACGAAGTTTGTTCCTCAACAAGAGAAGTATGATCCTACTTCCTTCAAAGGGACACAAGCTCAAGATGATCTTCCACCACAAGACCACAAGCAAAAAGGCAAGGATAAGCTTCAAGAGGAAATTGATGCATTTGAAGAAGCACCCAAGGCCTTGGTCAAGTGGGTTCCCAAGACTACATCAAGTTCTACTTCATCAAGTACGACTACAACTCCAAGGATTCCCATCAAGATGATGTGGATCCCGAAGAAGAAGAACTATAGAGTTCTTGAGGGTGACTCCGCCAACATACATCACTCTTATCATTTTGGCAAGAACAAGTGCAATCAACTTCCACATCTTGCACTAGTTCAAGGAGTCACAAACCCTCTTGTTGGTAAGACAAGGGACAAGGTAACCTAATGCTTTCATAGACATCATCTTGTGTGTGCATCACTCTATGTCTATGGATATATTTGTTTGTTCCTTGTGGGACTAACCCGTGTAGGTATTGAAAGTGCAACTCACTCCAAATGATTGCTCCAAATGATCTACATCAACATTGAGCATCCACATCTTCAACATCTACATGAAGTCATCATCGACAAAACCCAAGGTTAGTTCATCCCTCTTAGGGGGATCTCACATCTAGGGGGAGCTTTACTCCAAGAATTGAGCTAAAGCAACTCTAATGGTGTGAACACAACAACGCTTTATGTAAAAATGGTAACCCCATTTGTGCTTAAATGATGAGTATGACCTATGATCAAATGTCCTCATTTGACTCCTAAGTGATTATACTCATATATAGATGACCTAGTCATTGCCAATTGCTTGATAGATGCTAGAATTGGTTGTGCATGCTTTGCCACATATTTCATTTGCCATTTTATTGTGTGAGCATGTTGGTTGCATAATTTACTCATTCGAGGACATCCACTTGTTGTTTTGATTGTTTGGTTCTTTTTTCTTTTGCCAAGTGGATGGACAAGAATGCCTAAGAACCTTCTCTAGCTATCTATGCTTTTCTCGTCTCAAACTCTATTCATGCTACATCACAAAGTTTGATCAAGTCAGATTTGAACCACTCTGTGTGAGGAGCACTCGGAGTCCCCGATTCGTCATAGTCTTAAAAATCCAAAACTTCTTTGTGCGTTTCGGTCTGACCGATTCATCCATTTCGGTCATACCGAGATCACTAAGTCGATCTAGGTTTTCAATCTCGGTGCAACCAATTTGAACTTTTTGGTCACACCGAGTTTCAGTAACTGCTTGCAGTTATGAATCTCGGTGCCACCGAGTTGTTCCACTCGGTCACACCGACAGAGACATGCTATATATATCCGCGGCCCAAAATTTGGAAAATTTTCCGAATCCCTTCGCCCGCGCTCATCCTGCTCTGCCTCCCTGGGTCTCCAGATCGTCCTCCTCATCGCTAGCTGCCTCCCGCCGCTGGTCTCCGCCGCCGTCAACGGGAATCATCTCCGCCGTTGCCGCCGTAGCAGGTCCATCGCCGCACTAGGGTATGGACTTGATCCTTGTGCTATTCCCCCTCCGATTCTTAGCACATTGTTTTGCCATGTATCTTGCCACGATTGAGATCACCCTATCCAGCGAAATCACTCCGTAGTTTAGTCGTGGATTAAAAATTTAGGGTTAGGTTTCCGCCGAAATCAGCTCGGACCGACCGAGTTGTTGAAATCGGTTCCACCGATTTGGCTAAGGCCATTGCACATGTGATTCTCGGTCTGACCGAGAATTGCAAATCGGTGTGACCGAGTTCAATACTTTGTGAAACCCTAGCAGTCTCGGTGCCACCGAACTATGACTCGGTCTGACCGAGTTCACTAGTTTAGGTTGCAAAAGCTGCTTCGGTATCACCGACTTCGCAAATCGGTAGATCCGAAATGCTTTCTGTGGAAAACTAAAACTAAGTTTTTAACTCATTCTTTTGCAAAAACCTCTATACTTTGTGATGCTTATCCAATCTACCTCATCTATAACCTATTCACAGGGTCTGCTGTCAGTGTTTGCATCATGTCAGATTAGAGTGACAGTCAGAACAAGTCTGAGGAGCAAGTGAACATGAGTGAGGGCACTAGTCCCTCTAGCAGCTTTGATGAAGGAAGCAGGAGTACACCCAGCAACTTGCCTAAGGCACCCACCAGGACCAGAAATAAGAAAACCTCAGATTCCGAGGATGAGGACTATGTGGCTGTTGAGGAAGAGGCCACCTTAAAGAGGAAAGTCCTAAAAAAGGAATATGGCACAACTGCTGCCACTAAGCTAGGAATGAAGCAAAAGGTTCCTGCCAAGAGAGTTCCCATGTCAAAAGCCAGAACATCCACTTAAGAGACTTTGGGATCTGCACCCAAAGAACAGGTTGTGGCAGAAAAGAAAAGGAAGGAAAGGGTCAAGAAGACCACTGCAAGAGTGCTTGGCAGATCTTCTATAATGAAAGGTTCTGAAGAAGAGGAAGAGGAAGAGGATGCAGCACCAGCACCCAAAGCTCAAAAGCTTATGGGAGATGCTATAAGGGCAGGGGCTGCTCCATCTAAGCCTAAGACTGTTCCTAAGACTGCTGCTCCAGCTCCAAAGCCAAAACCCAAGAGGAGCACCAGGAACATCCTTGCTGAGGAGAAGAACAAGGCCCCAGTGCCTCAAGCTGCTGAAGAAGAAGATGATTCTGTTGTTTTGAGAAAGTTGAAGCCCAAAATTCCAGATCACAATGATCCTCACCCAGTTGCAGAGAACATGAAAATCAGAAAGGATTCAGGTTTAAGGCTATGGAGAGAGCCTGATCCATATGCCACCAGGAGAAGGAGTGATGTGGACTACAGGTTCCATACAAAGGAACAACATGACTTCTATGAGACTATCTTACTTGACAAGAAGCCCATAGTGTGTGACATGAGATGGGTTGATTGGAAATTCATTAAGGAAAATGAGGATCACTTCCCTGGTGTATATGACAGCTTCAAGTCATGTGGACTCGATGAGTTTGTGGCTCAGAAGCTCACAAAGTGGAATGATGAGCTTATTATGCAGTTCTACTCCACAGCTCATTTCTACCAAGATGGAAGGATTGTCTGGATGTCTGAAGGTACGAGGTACCAGTCAACAATTGAAGAATGGGCAAAATTGATCATTGCTCCTGAGGAGAGTGAAGATGACTTGGATGTCTATGCCAAGAAGAAGAAGGATCACAACACCATGGCAGATATGTACAAAGAGATCCCAGATGCTGCTCTTGAGACACACAAGTTTGGATCAGTACATTACCTTCTGTCAGGTTTGCCAACGATCAACTAGATCCTCAAGCACACTCTCTTGCCAAAGTCAGGTGATCACAAGATGATCAGAGGCCATGCAATTAACTTGCTTCACATATTTGATGTGCCTCAAAAGTTCAAAGTCATGAGCTTAATTGTGGAAACCATAAAGAGAACAGCTGCAGATCAGAAGAGGAGTTGTGGGTATGCCCCACAGATCTAGGAGCTAATCAACTCCAAGATGGGCACTGGCACATATCTCTTGGACAAGGAACACATGCCCATCTACCCCGACTTTGAGGATAACACTATGGTGACGGACGAAAATGAACCATCTTCCATGCACGCACAAGCAAAGATGGAGAAGACAAGGGCTGAAAAGGCTGCAAAGATGCCAACCACTGATGAGGCATCTCAGTATCTTCTGAAGAGCAAGCAAGATCAGCTTGACCACTTGATTGCCTCCACTCTGAGGATTGAGAAGGGATTTGCTACCCAGACTCAAAACCAGGAGAGCTTGGAGAGGATCATGGAGCAGAAGTTCTATGACTTAGATGTGAAGTACACTGAGATCTAGTCCATTGTGGAGCAACTTCAGGATGAAGTGCAGGAGAAGAAGGGCAAGTCTACCACTGATGCTTTTGCTAGAGTGCCCAGAGGACAGAGATCTGCTGCAGTGCCTGTTACAGACACCAGAGCAACTTCATCTGCACCAGCTACAGCTTCAGTGCCACCAGCTCCAGCACCCACTCCACCAGCTCCATCTACATCAACTGATGCCCTCTACACCACCACCTGAAGACCAAGCCTGAGAGTCAATCTAGCACTATGCATTTTTATGAACTTTTTGGTAACTTGTTGCCAAAGGGGGAGAAAATGTATAGATCATAGGCTTCGAGAGAGAGTGTTGCTTTTTATTCTCTCTTATTGGTTGGTGGTTAAACTTTGTTTATTTGCTTGTTTGCGATACTTTATGCTTCTGTGTGATACTTGGATGATCATGTGTTTGATCATATGCTACCTTAATGCTTGTTGGATGGCATTATCTTTTTATATCCCTATATATGATCATTCACGTTGCTTGATGATGAGTGCATGTATTTCATTATTATCATTTTGAGCGCTCCACCAAGATGTTCCTAACTCATCGTGCATTTGCAGTCCAAAGAAAATCTTAAACTACGCACAAATTTAGGGGGAGCTCTTGCTTTTCACATACTTCTCAAAGCGACAATGTTTTTCACTCTTATTATCATTTGTCGAAGCTTTGATCTATATGTTGTCATCAATTACCAAAAAGGGGGAGATTGAAAGTGCAACTATCCCTAGGTGGTTTTGGTAATTCCTAACAACGTATAGCTCATTGAGCTAATGCTATTTCAAGATTAATATCTCAGGAAAGCTCAATGATCGGCATGGATGAGAAAAGTGGACCCCTCAAAATGCTAAGAACAAAAGGATTGGCTCAAGCTCAAAGCTCAAGACTCTACATTTTCTATTTTAGTGATCCAAGATCACATTGAGTCTATAGGAAAACCCAATACTATCAAGGAGGGATGAGGTGTTGCTTAATGAGGCTCTTGCTCAAAATGCTTAGTGATATGCTCCAAAACCCTCAACTACTTTCTCACATCCACATATGAACTAAACCAAAAGTCAAACTCGGCCCCACCGATTCTTTCTATCCAGCACCACCGAGTTCAAATGTCATAGCCACTGCCACAAACCCTAGGCAAATTGGTCTCGCCGATAGGGATCTAGGTCTCACCGAGATGGGATTGTAATCTCTTTGTTTCCATTCGTAACATTTCGGTCTTACCGAGATGAGCGATCAGTCCCACCGAGATTGCAATGTAAACTCTCTGTTTCCCCTTCGTAACGTTTCGGTTTCACCGAAATGAGCGATCAGTCCCACCGAGTTTACCTGACCAACTCTCTGGTTAGCTTATTACCAAAATCGGTCGTACCGAGTTTGTGTAATCGGTCTCACCGATATTACGTTATGACCTAACCCTAACCATATCGGTCCTACCGAGTTGCATGTCGGTCCCACCGAAAACCCTAACGGTCACTAGCTTTGCTGAATCGGTCCGACCGAGTTTAATAATTCGGTCCCACCGAGATTGGCAAGTTGTGTAACGGTTAGATTTTGTGTGGAGGCTATATATAACCCTCCACCACCTCTTTATTCGTGGAGAGAGCCATCAGAACAAACCTACACTTCCAACTTACTTTTCTGAGAAAGAACCACCTACACTTGTGTTGAGGCCAAGATATTCCGTTCTTACCATATGAATCTTGATCTCTAGCCTTCCCCAAGTTACTTTCCACTCAAATCTTCTTTCCACCAAATCCATATCCTGTGAAAGAGAGTTGAGTGTTGGGGAGACTATCATTTGAAGCACAAGAGCAAGGAGTTCATCATCAACACACCATTTGTTACTTCTTGGAGAGTGGTGTCTCGTAGATTGGCTAGGTGTCACTTGGGAGCCTCCGACAAGATTGTGGAGTTGAACCAAGGAGTTTGTAAGGGCAAGGAGATCGCCTACTTCGTGAAGATCTACCGCTAGTGAGGCAAGTCCTTCATGGGCGACGGCCATGGTGGGATAGACAAGGTTGCTTCTTCGTGGACCCTTCGTGGGTGGAGCCCTCCATGGACTCGCGCAACTGATACCCTTCGTGGGTTGAATTCTCCATCAACGTGGATGTACGATAGCACCACCTATCGGAACCACGAAAAAAACATCCGTGTCTCCTATTGCGTTTGAATCCTCCAAACCCTTCCCTTTACATTCTTGCAAGTTGCATGCTTTACTTTTTGCTGCTCATATACTCTTTGCATGCTTGCTTGAATTGTGTTAAGATTGCTTAACTTGTCCAAAGTTGCTAAAATCTGCCAAGAACTAAAATCTGGAAGAGGAAAAGTTTTTATTTGGTCAAGTAGTCTAATCACCCCCACGCCTGCTGCAGCTGCGCCATTGCTGCCGTCGCCCGCGCCGCGTTTCCCCTGGTTACCTTCCACGCCCGCGCCGCCGGCTGGCCGGCCACCCCCTCGTCCTGCCTGCTCCCTTCCTAGGTCGCCCGGGCGCGCCTCTAGCTATGGCCACTGGCGCCTTGAGCGGCCGTGCGAGCCCAGCAGCGCCCCTGGTGGCCTCGGGCACTCGCCACACACGGGCGCCCGCACGCGTTTAGCCGCACCCGCTAAACTCACCTGGGCCACTGGCCTATTGGGGCCCACGCCCCTAAAAAAGGTTAAATAAGGACTTTAAATATATATATATATAATTAATTATCCTATTAGTTAAACTTAATTAAAACTTGCTTAATTAACTTAACCTGCTAATTAAACTACCTAATTTGTAATTAGTTAGATGAGTCTATGATAGGGGGACCCCACCCTGTGTTGACCAGTCAAACGTTGACTGGTTAACTGGGACCCCCTGGCCCACCTATCAGCCTCTGGTACACTTCTTTGTACGCAGAGCTGGGTGCACCTAGCATTTTAGTCTTTAATTTAGAAATAATAATAAATCCAGAAATTGTTTTAATCTTCAGAAAATCATAGAAAATAAACCGTAACTCGGATGAAAATGTTTTCTACATGAAAGTTGCTCAGAAAAATCCAACGAATCCAAATACACAGTCCTTTCATCTGTCACATGCCCCTAGCATGATGAACAGGGAACCGTTCCCCCTCTTCCACCTATCCGGAATTCGTCTAACACCGGGAATTCATCCTTGGATGTTTATCTCCGTTGTCTGCAACGTGTAGTACTATGTTAGGACAACCCTAGATCTACCTATCGTCATGTAATGCTTAGTGATGCATCTTTTTGCTCTGTATTTACCGTTTCTTCCCCCTCTTCTCTCCGGTAGACCCCGAGACCGATGCCGCCCCTGTGATCGGCTACGTCGACAACACTTCTTCTTTTTCAGCAGAGCTTCCAGGCAAGCATACCCCCTTGAGCATTCCGATATCTCCCATTTATTTCCCTCTCATGCTTGCATTAGAACTGCTACTGCTTTATGTATGATCCTACTCTGATGCATAGCCTGTTTTTGTTACCTGCTTTCATACCTTACTTGCTTATCCTAAACTACTTAGTATAGGTTGGTTGGAGATCCATCAATGAACCCACCTTGTCCCAGTTGCCTTGCTTTATGTTTGATGACTCGACCAACGTGATCGACGTCCCAGCCCCGACACCGCACATCACCCCCTAGTTGTACGGCTCTGCAGAGTTACCATCGAGTGCCGAGGGTTGAACCTCTTACATCACTCTTGATGAGATATCTGCAGTGTAGCTATATGGTCGAGGTCATTGAGGGTGATTTCCTCCTTAACCACTTCCGTTACGGCTCCGTCGTGCAACCCCTCAAGTGTGAACCTCGAGGGTGGATCCTCTTATGTTCACCTTGATGACAACATCGAGTGGAATTCACCGGGGGTGAATCCTCGGGTTTTCCCCCTTGGCGTTAGACACTCAGTTACGATGGTTACTATGACTTTACACTGAACCATGTTACTAAAGACGGGTCGGTCCTGAGGGGTACCCGCGCGAGCTTAATAGCGAGTGATGTGGAGTCGGGTTGACCCAGAAGGTGCCCGCAAGACACTTACGAGGTGTGGCCGAGCATTCTTAGCCCTAGCCACAAGTACTCAAGACGGGGCGACGGGGTCACATCTTTCGTGAGTCTCTACTTGTTACTGCGTGTTCCTAATCCACTACGATTTGGATATTTGATCCGAGGGGCCTCTGGCCTGATAGCACTCACCATCACATGGGCATTGTATGGGCGTTCTGCGTCGCATGCATCAGCCAAAGCTTATTAGACGTCAGCGACTGAGCGGAGGCGCCGGGTTAGACTAGTAAGCTCCTGCCTTTTTAAGGAGGTAGCTAGGTCTGCTCACCGCCCGCCCACGGAATGTGCAGGAGTTCTCGGGGTGATGTCCCATGACCCCTGGGGGCATAGGTTTAGTCTGGCGTGCTGACCTCTCTATTAAGCCTAGGTCGGGTTGTGGCATATTGTTTGGCCAAGGCCGGGCATGACCCAGGAAAGTGTGTCTGGCCGGATTTAATCGAGCGTGGTGGGAAAGTTGGTGCACCCCTGCAGGGAAGAAAACATCTATCGATAGTCTGTCCTACGGTAATGGACACTTGGAGTTGTATCCCAATCGATACAACTAGAATTGGATACTTGAGATGCTATGGTTATGAGAAATGGATAGTATGGTTCTGGGATTGCTTTCTCGCAGGGAGTCGAGAAAGGATCTCTGGCCGAGGTTGATAACACTACTACTACTTTACATTATGTTGATCTGTACTCTTCTATATGCTGCAAGATGCTTGAAGATGCTTGAAGATGCTAGTCTTCGATAGGCTAGGATTTCCCCTTCTCTTCTGGCATTCTGAAGTTTAGTCCACAGATACAACCCATTCGTTTGATACAAATGCATACTTAGTTTAGACCTGATGTAAGTCTTGCGAGTACTTTGGATGAGTACTCACGGTTGCTTTGCTACCTCTTTTTCCCCATACCCGATTGTTGTGACCAGATGACGGATCCCAGGAGCCAGACGACGCCACTGATGACTACAACTACCCCGAGGGTGCCTACTACTACGTGAAGACCGTCGACGACCAGGAGTAGTTAGGCGGCTCCCAGGCAGGAGGCCTTGCCTTTTCGATCAATGTTGCTTTTGTGCTAGCCTTCTTAAGGCAAACTTGTTTTAACTCATGTCTGTACTCAGATATTGTTGCTTCCGCTGACTCTTGTGTATTCGAGCCCTCGAGGCCCCTGGCTTGTAATATAAAGCTTGTATTATTTTAATTTATGTCTAGAGTTGTGTTGTGATATCTTCCCGTGAGTCCTTGATCTTGATCGTACACATTTGCATGTATGATTAGTGTACGATTGAATCGAGGGCGTCACAAGCCGCATGGTAGGTTTGTCGCAAGAGGGGTAATCTTCACACAATCCCATGTACTAAGTAAGAAAGGGATAAAGAGTTGGCTTACAATCGCCACTTCACACAAAAAACAAGTTAAACATACATCATCCAGAATATAATCAAGGTCCAACTACAGAACCAAAGTAAAAGAAGACAACCCCAAATGCTAGATCCCTGATCGTCCCAGCTGGGCTCCACTACTGATCAACCGGAAAAGACATAAAACATTGAACACGATCTTCATCGAGATCCCACTTGGGCTCGGTTGCGTCACCTGCACTGGGATCATCGCACCTGCAACTGTTTGGAAGTATTTGTGAGCCACGAGGACTCAACAATCTCATACCCGCAAGATCAAGACTATTTAAGCTTATGGGTAGGGTAAGGTAAGGAGGTGGAGTTGTAGCAAGCACTAAGCATATATGGTGGCTAACATACACAAATAAGAGCGAGAAGAGAAGCAACGCAACGGGCGTGAACTAGAAGTGATCAAGAAGTGATCATGAATATACTTACGTTCAAGCATAACACAAGAACCATGTTCACTTCCCGGACTCCGCCGGAAAGAGACCATCACAGCTACACACGCGGTTGATGAATTTTTAATCAAGTCAAGTGTCAAGTTCTCTACAATCGGACATTAAGAAATTCCCATCTGCCACATAATCACGGGCACGGCTTTCGAAAGTTTAAACCCTGCAGGGGTGTCCCAACTTATCCCATCACGAGCTCTCACGGTCAACGAAGGATATTCCTTCTCCCGGGAAGACCCGACCAATCTCGGAATCCCGGGTACAAGACATTTCAACAATGGTAAAGCAAGACCAGCAAAGCCGCCCGATGTGCCGACAATCCCGATAGGAGTCGCATGTATCTCGTTCTTAGGGCAACACTGGATGAGACTAGCTACGAGTAAAACCAACCCTCAAGTTTCCCTGAGGTGGCCCCCGCAGGCAGCTCAGTTCGGACCAACACTTAGAGAAGCACTGCCCC